>NW_009954546.1:649956-668114 GCF_000747805.2 Chaetura pelagica
CATACCTGGGGACCTGGGGACATACCTGGGGACCTGGGGACATACCTGGGGACATGGGGATATACCTGGGGCCATAGCTGGGGACCCGGGGACATGGGGGTTGGGGACCTGGGGATGTGGGGACCTGGGACCCCCTGTGGTGTGTCCCCCCCACATCCAGCCCTACTCTTCACCAGCGTGTTCAGCTCTGCCCCCCAGGCTGGGTGTCTGCATCCCAGCTGCACGGCACAGGGTCGGCAGCGATTCTGGAACGTGGCAGTGATGGTGGAATCCCAGACCAGGATGGGTTGGAAGCAACCTTAAAGACCATCTAGTCCCCAAACCTGCTGTGACCAGGGGTGCCAGCTTGCTCAGAGTCCCGTCCAACCTGGCCTTGAACCCTGGCCTGCAAGGATGGGGCAGCCACAACCTCCCCAGGGAACCTGTGCCAGTTTCTCACCACCCTCAGGAAAGAATTCCCTCCTGGAACCTCGTTTAAATCTCTTTCAGATTGAAACCATTCCCCCATGTCCTCTCATTCCAGACCCCTGTCATAAGTCCCTCCCCAGCTTTCCTGTAGCCCCTTCAGGCACTGGAAAGTGCTCTAAGGTCTCCATTTCCTCTCATGACCTCTGTCAGTGCTTTAGGATAGCTCCTCCATCATTTATTTTAATTGAGTGTGTGGCTATTTATAAAATATTGCTAAAACATACATAGTTCAAGTGTTGTACAGGAATGCTTTTGCTGCATATCCTGTGTAAAACAATGATAAAGGACTTTTTAAACTAAAATTCACCAGTAGGAAACTGATATGACTTGTACTTATTTATTCCCATCAATATGCCAGAAACTCTTTGCCCCTCGTAATTCCCTGTTCAGTAGAGCTGGGCAATTCACAGTAAGCCACTTGTATGCATTTTTATCAGTGAACTAATTTGCTAGAACATTCACAGTTGGCAAATCCATAAAGAGAGAAAGGCAGTCAAAAGGGATTTAAACGTTCAGACCTGCACCTGTGAAAGCACTTGGAGCATTAACTTGGGTTTGCTTTCAGCTTTCCAAAAGTTGCCTGATTTCCCCCCAAAGGGGAGAAGGGGAGAAAAGAAAGGGAGAGAATACAATAAAAGCACACAAGAGATCATTCCAAAAACAGGGGTTAGATTTCAGTAGAGTCCCTCATTCCTGATCAGGACTTGGAGAAATTCCAGTGTTAAATACACGTGGTAGAGCAGAGGCACCCGTGGAGGATCCTGCTCAGGGAACAGGAACAGTTCCTGGGTGGGCAGCACAGAAACGTGTGTGCATGAACCACCCCCCAAAAAAAACATCCATGGCCTTGGGAAACAGACTGACATCCAGGAGAATTTATCTCATGGAGGGGAAATGAGAGGGAGACCCAGGCAGAGGCAGAGCTGCCTCTTCAGGAATTAAAGATAATCCTTTAGAGCAGCAGTTTGCAAGGTGCTTCTCACCAAACAGGTGGGAAACCTGCTGTGTGGGAGCACTGCCCTCTCGGCTGCATCCAGAGCCCGAGGGGGAACAGGCAGAGCACTCACAAAACCCACACGAAGGAGAAGATAAAACCTGTCCTGCCTCGATGCTGCTGGGGGCTGTAACCCAGAGTCAGCTCTGATGTGCCCTGTGTCCCTCCCGCCCGCTAAAACCAAACTCCACACCAGCCAGGCAGCTGCTTCTGGGAAAATAACCCAGGATGGGTGTTTACAGGGGTGTGTGCTTTGGAGGGACCCAGTACAGGACCCCCGACAGACACCCAGAGCAGCAAGGAATGGGCAGTGCAGGCTTGGATGGCGCACAGGGAAAGAAAAATAAAATGAAATAAAATCCAGAAGGGACACAGGCGAGGGCAGGGAGAGTCTGCCTTGCGTTTGTGAGGAGAGGGATAAATGGGAAGGAGCTCACAGGCTGGAAGGAATAGGCAGCCCGGAGGCATTGTGAGGGAAGGGAAGCAGAAATAGAAAGAAATCCTGTCTGCTGTAGGTCGAAAGGAGTCAGTGAACTAAGTAAGGAGACGTCAGTGATCTGTAAATACCTGAATGAAGCAAGAGGCTTGAAGGGCGAAGCATGGTGATATGTTAATGGTGCTCGTGGGGTGAAATTAAGGAAGGGCGTGTTTGTGATGAGAATCAGGGTGGAAAGCTTTTTGAATGGAAAACTGTAGGCTGGAAAATTTGTCCCCCTAAGGGAAGTGGTGAAATCTTTATTGCCTGAGATTTTAAACACCAGGAGAAACACCAGGGGACTCATTCTGAATTTTCAGGGACATGAGCTGAAAGATTAGGAAATGAGGAGGAAAGGCAAGAGCTGGTGCTTGCTCCAGGAATTTAGGGAGTACAGCACCTCTTCAAGGCCCCTTTGGCTCTGTTTTATCATTCTTCATCCACATCTGCCAGGAGTGAAGTGATTCCAGCACTAGTTACCTCCACAAGGAAGCGATAAGAACTCCCCCACAAGGAAGAACTGGGCTGAGAAGTGGGAGGCTCAGCGGGACATCTCTGGACGAGCTCACCAGGGAAGGGAGCTGCAGCCATGCTCTTCCAGTGGGATTGTGTGTCTGTGTGTCCCCTCCTCCCCTTCACTGCGCTTGTGATTCGGAAAAGACAATGGGAGGAAACCAGCGGCTGGAGCAGAGGGCAGGAGCAACCTTGAGTCGTGTTTCTGTGTCAGAGGAAAAGCTGGTTGTGAGGCCACTTTGGCTTCCCCAGCCTGGGTCTTGGGAGGGGGAGCAGAGCTCCTCCATCCTAGCTATCACCTCACAACCAGCCCGAGGGTAAAAGTCTCCCTCCAGCTCCAGACTGGGAGAATGACTTTCCCAGGAGCTAGTCCCCCTGCTCCTGACAGCAGCCTCCATAGGCACCATGGCTAAGCATCCTTCTGCAGGAGCAATACATAGAAACTTCACCTTCCGAGTAACATTTAAACACCTCCCGTTTCCCAAGCTGGGCTGCCAAGCGTCTGAAATCACAAGTGTGCTGCTGAAACCCAGCCAAGCCCTCCCCACGCTGTGCACCTGCCCCCTGAAACCAAGTGCTGGGGGCTGTAACCCAGAGTCAGCTCTGATGTGCCCTGTGTCCCTCCCGCCCGCTAAAACCAAACTCCACACCAGCCAGGCAGCTGCTTCTGGGAAAATAACCCAGGATGGGTGTTTACAGGGGTGTGTGCTTTGGAGGGACCCAGTACAGGACCCCCGACAGACACCCAGAGCAGCAAGGAATGGGCAGTGCAGGCTTGGATGGCGCACAGGGAAAGAAAAATAAAATGAAATAAAATCCAGAAGGGACACAGGCGAGGGCAGGGAGAGTCTGCCTTGCGTTTGTGAGGAGAGGGATAAATGGGAAGGAGCTCACAGGCTGGAAGGAATAGGCAGCCCGGAGGCATTGTGAGGGAAGGGAAGCAGAAATAGAAAGAAATCCTGTCTGCTGTAGGTCGAAAGGAGTCAGTGAACTAAGTAAGGAGACGTCAGTGATCTGTAAATACCTGAATGAAGCAAGAGGCTTGAAGGGCGAAGCATGGTGATATGTTAATGGTGCTCGTGGGGTGAAATTAAGGAAGGGCGTGTTTGTGATGAGAATCAGGGTGGAAAGCTTTTTGAATGGAAAACTGTAGGCTGGAAAATTTGTCCCCCTAAGGGAAGTGGTGAAATCTTTATTGCCTGAGATTTTAAACACCAGGAGAAACACCAGGGGACTCATTCTGAATTTTCAGGGACATGAGCTGAAAGATTAGGAAATGAGGAGGAAAGGCAAGAGCTGGTGCTTGCTCCAGGAATTTAGGGAGTACAGCACCTCTTCAAGGCCCCTTTGGCTCTGTTTTATCATTCTTCATCCACATCTGCCAGGAGTGAAGTGATTCCAGCACTAGTTACCTCCACAAGGAAGCGATAAGAACTCCCCCACAAGGAAGAACTGGGCTGAGAAGTGGGAGGCTCAGCGGGACATCTCTGGACGAGCTCACCAGGGAAGGGAGCTGCAGCCATGCTCTTCCAGTGGGATTGTGTGTCTGTGTGTCCCCTCCTCCCCTTCACTGCGCTTGTGATTCGGAAAAGACAATGGGAGGAAACCAGCGGCTGGAGCAGAGGGCAGGAGCAACCTTGAGTCGTGTTTCTGTGTCAGAGGAAAAGCTGGTTGTGAGGCCACTTTGGCTTCCCCAGCCTGGGTCTTGGGAGGGGGAGCAGAGCTCCTCCATCCTAGCTATCACCTCACAACCAGCCCGAGGGTAAAAGTCTCCCTCCAGCTCCAGACTGGGAGAATGACTTTCCCAGGAGCTAGTCCCCCTGCTCCTGACAGCAGCCTCCATAGGCACCATGGCTAAGCATCCTTCTGCAGGAGCAATACATAGAAACTTCACCTTCCGAGTAACATTTAAACACCTCCCGTTTCCCAAGCTGGGCTGCCAAGCGTCTGAAATCACAAGTGTGCTGCTGAAACCCAGCCAAGCCCTCCCCACGCTGTGCACCTGCCCCCTGAAACCAAGTCACCCGGGCTCCTCTGCAGCCACCAGCACGGGCTGCTGGGGACCAGGAGAAGGGTGCCTGGGACACCCGTGGTTTATCCCACCCCTGAGCTACAGCCCCTTCCTGGGGCAGGAAGAGAGATGACACCTTTTCCTTGCTACCGGGTTTCACCAGCTAATATTGGCTAGTATCAAACACAGCACTAGCAAGGGCCTAGAGGAGACAGGTATTAGATGAGGTGTTGGGTTGTTTGGTTTTTGGTTGTTGTTTTTTTTTTTGCACCAGAGATTACAGAGCTCAGGAAGGACAATGTGATGCTGAATAGCTTGGAGGCAGTGCTGTATCCTCCCACATACCGGGTGGCACCCAGCAGAGAGAGGAGGAACCACAAGTTGTACTTTAAACACAGCACAGTGAAGTGTCTGCTTACTCCCTTGTGGCTTTTTTTTTATTATTGTTTGGGGGTTTTTTTGCACAGAAGTATTTCTGAATGGGAGAAATTCTTTCAGTCTGATACTGATATTTGAGTGGATAAGAAAGTGAAAAATCTATCTAAAGCTGCTTGAAGTTACTAACTGCATAGTCAGGGACAAAGTGAAGGATTTCCTGCAGCATGCAAGGCCACGTGGACCAAGATCACTCTTGTTTCACTACTGATCCTGTATTTTAATCGTTCAAATAATATCTCAGAAATACAAAATCATTCCCAGACCTGTAAGACCTATTCAGTACTAGATGAAATTTAAAAAAATCTCAAGTGCACTTAAAATTTGACGGGTCACATTTCTTGCTTGTAAGTACCCAAAACAGAATTGAGTATCGTAAGAATATTTGGAGCGTTTAACTGGAGATGGTACTACATGCAACCAACTTACTTTAAAAGTAAATCTTCAAACTATTTAAGTATTTTTAAAAATTGTATTGAACTATGAAGTCCCATCTTAATGTTCAGTATCTACTGAAGGATTTATATGAATGGAAGATAATTCAGAATGCTTTTAAAGGGAGAATGAAAAGCAACCACAATTAAATGTTTAAAATAAATGGAGTATTTTTATATTACTAGCTGAAATATATAGCCAAAAGAGGATCCATCCCTATCTTTTCATCCAAGGCATTTTGAGTAAATCTCTAAGTGTTTCAACTCAGTAGCCTTACGTTTTTCTCATGTATTTTGCATTTCTTGAGCATTTACTATTGTTATGATTGTGGTTTTAGGACCTAAATGTTTTATTTTAAATAAATCTCTAGGCCCTAGCTCATGTAGGTGCAAATTCTGATTTTTATTTTATTTTCTCCTGGAGCAGTTTTGCATATTGGCCTGAAAGGGACAGTGTGTCACTGTGTAGTAAAACATGTGCAAGTTTACACTTGAGCTGACCATTGGTTTACACATCAAGTGCATGATTATCTATCTATCTATCTATCTATCTATCTATCTATCTATCTATCTATCTATCTATCTATCTGTCTGTCTGTCTGTCTGTCTATCTATCTATCTATCTATCTATCTATCTATTTATTTTAACTCAGGTAGAGTCTGGATCCTCCAGGAGGTAGGTGATGAAGCCTCTACATCTTCTGCACTTTGTAAAACCAGGGGATCTGCAGCACAGCCCTGCTCCAGCTCCAGCCC
The DNA here is from genome assembly GCF_000747805.2 of Chaetura pelagica. NCBI lineage: Eukaryota > Metazoa > Chordata > Aves > Apodiformes > Apodidae > Chaetura > Chaetura pelagica. The sequence continues at coordinate 656,043 of NW_009954546.1, forward strand.
TAGAGCATCCCACACCCTGGGCAGATGCTCTGGAGCTGCAGGAGCCCCATGCAGAGCTCCCAGTGAGCACAACTGCTCCCAGCTTGCAAGGTGCTGGTAGATGTGTATCTCCAAGCAACAGGCTGGGAGTTCAGCATGGAGCAGCTGGTGTAACCTGGAGCAAAGCTGCAGCAGCATCTCCAGGCACGTGTGTCATTCCCAGGTGGGTGATTGTTTTTGACCGAGGGGTCCAGCTGGCAGCCCCCCTTGCAGGCTGCCACAGCTCCTCACCAATGCATTGAGACCTCCGTGGAAACACTCAGTGGGTGGAGCTCCAAATCACACATGTTCTTAGCCCCAAATCACACATGTTATTAGCCAAGCATTCAGGCTGGTGTGCTTCTGTCTGGGCAGGACCTCTGCGGGGCATCCCATCCTCACGCTGGGAGAGCTGGGCTGCTCCACACACCAGCAGCCAGGGAGGACAACTCCAGCTGCCCTCTTAAAGAGCTGAGAAATCTTACTGACAGTCCAGGGCCTGCATAAATCTCGTTTATTTGCCTTTCCTTGTTCCCAACCAAAGCTGAACTGCAAGGCCACTGAGTTATGCTGCACGTGCTGCAGATGGCTCAGCTGTGGCACACAGCTCGAATGCAGCTGCTGGCTCTTTTTTGTTCCTTGTTTCCAAATGTTAGGAACCAACACGTGGCTGTCTTTGGACAGCTTCTGAGTCGGTCTGCCCCTGTCTGTATGGGTGGGACACAGAGCATGCTGTGCAACAGCAGCAGCTGAGGAGCAGCACAGCTGCCCTGGGGCTACAGGGGCAGAACAGCCCCCACATTTGCCAGCTGATGCAGCGATATGTGATGAAGTGGTGCTCAGGGAGTGCCACAGCCTCAGGAGATCCTCCTTGAGCCTTGAGTCAGGGTGAGCCATAAAAAGCTTTCTTCATCTGATGTTAGCTGGGTCAGTCTTGAGGCTCTAACTGAAAGGCAGAGCTGGTGGCACCCTCTGAGCCTTCATCAAATCCATATTGCTATCCCAAAGCACAGTCAATGTCCCTTAAACACTTAAAGCAAGTATAAACACTTAAGCAAAGCATTCTGATCTGCCCTTAAAAGCCTCCAGTGACTAAGATTCCTCAATTGTTGGGCTGTGACCTCTAGTTCCTGACAATGGCTTTCTTCTTACATCACTCTCTGCTGACTACCCAGCTATGTTCTGATGCCTTTCAAGACTATGACTTTGTAGCCCTTCCACAGCTGGAAACATCACATCATGCTCTTGCTTTTTCCAGATTCAGACTCCTCCCTTGCCTTCTTTTGGTTGTTGCTTTTTTGTGTTTGTTTGGGGTGTTTTGGGGATTGTTTGGTTCATTGTTGGGTTTGGGTTTTTTTTGGTGAGCAGTAGCTGCACCTGCACTCATCCCTGCACTAGCTAGGGATTTCACATCAGTTACCTTGCAGGTGATTTCCCCTTAGCCAGCTTAGCCCACGTGTTCAAAAGATGGTTTGTCCCCTTGCTCATGATCTTGATTTCTAGCCCAGAAAAAAATCAAACATCAAGAGTCATGAAATGAAGGAAACTAACCCTTCCCTAACTTCTTGATTTAAAAACCTGAAATTAAACAGCAACTCGCTCCAAGGTATGGAAGATGAAACAGATTCCCACGAGCAGTGGCTCTCTGAACATCCTTCAGCTCTTCCCCACCACAGTGAAAGAAACTGGACAAGGGAGGCACTTCACTAACGCCCTGACCCTGCAGCGTCTTAGAAAACAGTTACACCCTAAACATAATCAGACCTCATGATCCTGTTACTGCAAGAGGGGACGTGAAGCAATAGAAAGGATCTGTCTTCTTGCAGATCACTGAAATAAATTTCTGCAGTGAAGTAGCAGCTCCTGTGGACAGGTACACCAGGCTAAATCATTATCATTAACATTTTGTTCCTGGTTTCTCTCCCTCTTTCCCCCCAGTGGCACAGGGGGATGGGGACTAGAGTCAGTTCACAGGCTGGTGGTTCCTGCTGCTCCTTCCTCCTCAGGAAGAAAGAGTCCTCACAATCCTTCCTCGCTTCCCCATGGGGTCCCTCCCATGGGAGAGAGTCCTCCATGAACCTCTCCTTCATGAGTCCTTCCCACCAGACCTGGAGCTGCTCCAGCCTGGGCTTCCCACAGAGTCACTGGGGCTTTGGGAACAAACTCCCCTGGCACTAGGGTCTTCCAAAGCTGCATGATCCAAGTCCACTGCAGAAAATCTAAGTTCACCCCTCCTGGTGCCTTCAGGGAATGTTCCACCACGTTCCTCCATGGATGCAGGGGCACAGCTGCCATCTTGCCATGGGTTGCAGGGAAACTTCTGCTTGGGCACCTTCTTCCCCTCCTTCCTCACCAACCACCTGGGATCTTCACCCCAGCTCTGCCTTTCACCTCTCCTGCTCAGCTCTCATCTCAGTTGTTTTATATGTTAATCAGAGATTAATCTATTGTCCCTCTAAAGGCTCCTCGGCTGGGTTTGGAGCAGGGGCAATTTCCTAGCTTTTACTGCAGCCACCTCTGGGGCCCTGCCCCCACTACTAAAAAAACTGCCAAAACAAACCCAAACCAAACCTGCACAGGAGCCAATTCCAGTGTTTAATTACCCTTTCAGTGAAGGGTATTAGTTTCTTCTAATACCCAATTTAAATTTCCCCCTGGCACCTCCCCTAGAGGCCAATTACAAGTGTCCATCACATCTGGAAAAATAACTGACAAAGAAAGCAGGAAATTAGTGGGATATTTAATGAAAAATAGGTGATATTTACAAATACAAGGCTCCAAAAACTGTAGGCTTGAGCATGCTTGCTGGAAGGCCTCGAGTGCACCACCCAACAGCAAGGAGAGTAAGGCAGAAAGCTGCTGGTACAGAAGCAAGTCCAAAGTGCTTCCCCAGTGCAAATGAAGAGAAAAGCAAATCTTCCACACAGGCCAGTTCAGGTGGACTGCTACTTGAGGAGCATCTCAGAGATCCAGGTTCTCAATCTCCTTTGACAACTCTGCCTCCACAACGTTCTAGCAGAAGGAAAACACAAGAGGAATCAGTGACCATGAAACAGTTTTCTTACATCCTTGTTAGACAAACATGGCTCAGATGATCAGATCTTGGGATCTTATCACTACTGATTAGCCCAAGTACTGAACTGGAAGCTGTCAGTGCTGCAAACAGCAGCAGTCTCTGTAGACAGCTGCAGAGAAACATCCAAAGAAAGGGCTGAACAAGCTCAGCTGCCATTATGCTGTGCCCCAGGGTGGTATCAGACACCTCCAGCTGAGCAGGGACTCTCAAGAGCTGAGGCTTCTGGGCTGATCAAAGGCTCAGGCTGGTGAGGTCAACTCGTCTTTCTGAATCAAAACCCAGTGGTTTAACCAACCTGAGCAGTCACATCTGGAATCATTCCAAACCCTCTCAGAGAGCTGTGGTTTCTGATCTCAGCTCTCAGGCTCATCACAGACACCCTGTGCTTTCCCTGTGGGCCAGAAGATGGTGGCCTAAAGAAACCAAGGCAGGCTTTGTGCTCAGATGTGGCCCAGCTCGCTCAGGACAGCTGCGTAGGAACTTCCAAAACAGCTGGACATGGCTGTTCAACAACACCCATCCCTGCAGGTGGCACAAGCACGGATGAAACGGGCACGAGGCTTGAGAGGGGAGGGTCCTCATTGCAGCCCACAAGGCAGCTACACCATGGAACATGGGCCCTAGAGCCCTTAGAGCTCAGGAGCAGCAAGGAAGGGGGACAGACCACGAAGCTGCAACACAGCTGAGGGAATCAACACCCTGGCAGGGGAAGCAGACAAAATCCAGAGGGATCCAGACACCTAATCCCCACTGACCCCAGCACATCCAACGGCCTTGGTAGCTCAGGTATCATTCCTCCAGCAGTTCCTCTCACCCACACACAGCTTCTCCCTCACTAAAGCTGAGTTTCCCTCTGCAGATCACGCAGATCTGAGGAAGATCCACTCCCAACCAATAACATATACAGCTTGTTTTGGAACGACAGCACTCATGTCAATCTCTGTGAAAGATGAAAAACAAAGGCTTACCAGCTCTCGTTTCACTTCTTCAATCTTGACTCGTGCAAGGGAGAGACTCTAAGGAGAGAAAATGGCATAAAAATCAGTGTTTCAGCTGGAAACAGGGTCCCTGCATCACTGCAAGGCTCTGATGATGTGCAGCAGGGGAATGTGGGGAGAACAAAATCAGTTCTGTGCACACTCTTCACATGCCAAAGGTACTGACATCCAAAGCCTGGGACCAGCTTGGTCTGGGCATCATTTTCCAAAAGTCTGGCATGGCCTAAAGCCTAAAAAACCCTCCATTTTTAGCAACGTTCCAAACCTCCCAATCAAAGGCCTGGCCTTGAAACACATCCAAGGTGAGTACTAAGCACCCACAGGAGAAATCCAAGAGACTGGTGGAGCAGCCAGTGCTCACACAAGCTCAAGCACTAGTTTTAGGGGACAACCCCTACCTTTGGCTGCTGTGTCATAGTCATCACAATCTAGCTTCAAGCTCTAAACTCTGCACAAGGTTGACACCACATTGACAGCCTGAGGACATGTCAAGCCAAGAAACTGCTAAGTCTCAAAGTCAGTTGTTATACTCAGGAACTATACTTGATTCCACGTTCCCTTGTCTAATTCCAGGCTAACTCACCTTCACACTGAGCTCACCCAGTCACTCTATGCACGTTGTTTAAACACAGTTTGCCTGGCAAACATACTTATTTATTGCCTGGCTCTGATTAATCAACATGTGCAGCCTCCTGCTCACACCATGAAGACCTGAAGGACATCTACCTGTCCACTGAAACCATCACAACAATAGCTTTGACATGCTCAAGTCTGTTCAAATTCATCTGATGGCAAATACATTAGAACAGTGGAAAAAATAATTACAGGAGGTAAACTGAGGTAAGACTCCAGTTTCTTCTGCAAAGAGGCAGTTTCTTGCTGCAGTCCAGCCACTTTCTGTGAAGACAACAAGGCAGATTATATTCTACAGATTTACTTGTGGAAGGCAAGTCAATCAGTTCAAGAGATCCACAATTACCTACAGCATTTCAGAATTCACAAACATTGCTCAGAGCTCTCATGAGCCTTCTTAAAACCCAAGGGAAACTCAAGACTTGCTTTTCCTCCACTTATCAGCCAGTTATTTTGACACAGAGGCATCAATTAATTTTTCATGGGTCTGAAGACATCTTCAGACTCCTTTTCATGCAGTTGAACCACCTGACCTCACCTCCCTGTAAGGAGAGGGGCCTTCAAATGAGAATTCTCCAGGGGACTTGCACTGTCAGTCTCCCTGGAGGCCAGAGAACTGAGCCCAAGGAAAGGAACACACTCTCATGCCTACAGCTTCTGTGTGAGAAGTTTTGCACACCTGGCAGCAAAGACTCCTCTGACACTTGTCCTGCTTTGCTTCTCCTGTTAACAAGGGGGAGTCGTTTGTCTTGGGGGCTGAAAATTGAGCACCTTCCACAGCCCTCAATTCTCTTCCAATCATCAACTTGAAGGAAAAAGACCAAAAGCCCCTCCCTCCAAAGAGAAAGGAATTTCTGCTGCCCAATTCAGTGAGCTCCTGGCAAAGCAGATACAGAAATATCAGCAAGTCAACCTGCCCTCATGCTCAGCTCCTGCAAGACAAGAGGCCCAGGAAATTGCCTATGGTTTTGTGTATGTAAAATCCCAGCAGGAATTCCTCTGGCTCAGCTCTCTTCTGAAAAGCTGCGCGGTGGAAACTTCGCCACCCAGTGCCCGTTCAGCAGATCGACAACAGAAACACCAGAAGCCTCTTGTCACTCTGCAGTTAAACTAACAGGCAGGAAAAGCCAGAAAAGCACCTGGGGAGAAAGATTCAGCTCTCAACACAGGAACAGCAAATCAGACTGAAAAGAGGTGAGTGCAGGGGGAACACCACAAAGGAATGTTCCATGTGTGCACATGCTTCAGCACAAAGCTGGAGAATCTGTATCTTGCAGCTCAAGAAAGGGGCCTTTTCTTTTAACAGATTTTCCTGCTGGGCTTATAATACAGCCAACAATGCTCTGTGTAAAGACACGACATAAAACAAGTAGCCTTTGGTGGCTCAGCATTTGGGCTTCACTAGACTTCCTCCCTTTGCTCAGAAGAGTCTTTCACACCAACTAGAGGGAATCGCCTGGGCCATCCCCTCCCACTACTGCCACACACAGGCAGCCATGGAGCAGGACACAGCCCACAGCTCAGCCAGGGCTGCAGAGCCCAGATCCCAGAGGGAGGAGGCAGAGCACGGGCTGCCACTTTTCTGTCAGTGGCACAGAACTGATCCCATGGCAATTCTCAGCATATAACCAATTACAGGCAGAGGCAGAAAAAGAAGAGAGGGAAGAACAAAAGGCAAACAAAATAAAGATTCCAATTGTTCTCCTCCATCAGTCCAGAAGGAAACCTTGCTTCCAAGTCCAAGAGATGCCCACGTTTAACCCTGAAGAAGAGGCACCACCTCAGCACCCACAGATGCTTCTCAGTTTCCAGAGGGGACAAAGCCATCCAACACACCAGCTCAGAGGTATCTATCTGTTGGATTTTTACTTATGCTGCTTTTCACCACTGACACTGGCTCAGGTAACCACAGAGCAAACTGCATTTCCTGCAACCACCCAGCAAAGCAGCCTGGTCTGTGCCCCTGCAGAAGCATCCCTCTGGTGCCAGAAGACCTACCTCAGACAGGTTCATGAGGGCCTCATGCGTCAGCGACTGGTCCAATCCCGTAGCAGTGATCTGCTCCTGCACACAGGAGAGAGCTGGTTCAGAACTGACCACACCATTTCAGAGGGAGGAGGAAGGTCTGGCCCTTTCCTTGGTTTTGGGCCTCAACAGGCACACAAGAATGGAGTTTGGCAACCACAGGAACATCTGCCATTGGAACCACAGCTACTGCAGGTAGATGAAGTCAGTTGCTGCTAAAATTGGCATCCAGAACTAGTGGCAGAAAAGCACAAGGCAATGCTGGGAAGATGCTTCTCAGTCCAGCCTTGCCAGCCGTGCTGCCACGTTTGCATCTTGTGAAGGTCCTGGGCAGCAGGCACGTGTTAATGAAACCATTCACATGCCCTTCAGCAGGTAGCAAGGGGAAGGAGAAGACACCACAGCTTTGGGCTTTTGTGTTTGTGTGCTTCCTAAATTTCAAATCAATGCCCTGTTCTGGATTCTGACTCACAAAAGCACCTCAGTGTGGACCAGCTGCTCTGCTGGTGCTGTCTGAACACTCTTCTATGACAGGACCTCACCAGAAGCACAAGGGAGTCCAAGCTACTACAGTTCTCAGGGAAAGAAAGTACAATGTCTTTGCACTATCACAGGATGTCCTGGGGAGAGATCAGGAACGTAACAGGAACAACTCCAGGGGAGGAACAAATTGTCCTCTTAGACAGCAAGTCCTGTCAGCCCAGCAGTCCCCCAGTTTAGGAAGCTCCTGGGATGTCCCTGAAACTACACGATTGGGCCCAACCAGTCATGACAGTGCAGTCCCCTCACAACATCTTCTCAGAACATTCCTTCCACCCACCTCAGTAGCCCTGATCCTGCTGTCAATATCCACAGATTTCCTGCTCAAGAAGTCCAAGTTATGCTCCCGGAGGTCAGCTTTGACTTCTTCTGTGTCCAGGTGTTCTTCCGTTTTCGTTATATCCCTTAAAAAAAGAGAGATACAAAAAGAAACTAACTTGACATTCCAAGAGATCCCAGAACACAAATACTGCTACCTTACCAGGCAACATAACCAACACCAGAAGGGGGAGAGTGGAGAAACACTTGCATTGCCCTGGGAGACTTCCCAGTGGAAACACCCACAGCTCTGACACCCAGACCCCCAAAGGCCAGGCAAGAAAGGAAGACAAAGGGCAGGGCTGCAGCCATCTGCAGGAAAGCACAGAGTGACAGTCCTCTGCACATCTCCTAACTCCAACAGAGAGCTGCTGTGCCAGCCAAGCTTCAGAGCAGAGCCAGGGGCCCTGGCCAAGCTACAGAAAGCACCCAGGCTGGGACCTTGCCCACCAGGAGAGCATCTGGGCCAATCCCCAACCAAGGCAGGGGCTGAGGCTGCTGTGCTTGGCCAAGCACTTCACGTCACATCCTCTTGGGAGCTGCCTTGAGACCAAAGTTGTTCTGGTTTTCCCAAGTCTCCCACACGCTGCTGGTTCAAGGAAATTCTTACCTGGCAATGGTTTCTGTTTTGCCTGGTTCCTTCACTCTGACTACACAGCCCATGCTATGTGTGGTGATAAAACCAGGTTTGCCTTGAACTTCAGACAAAGGCAAGCGGTGGCTGATGCCAGCCCCTATCTGAAAGCTGCTTGGAGGCCACGTCTGCTTTAAAACAATGGCTTTGATGCTCCCCCAAGCCTCCTGGGACTGCTGCTTGTCCAGAGCACCTGGGTGTTAACAGCTGCTTCCTCATTTCGTGTAGGAGAGATGTGTCACACCCCTGAGCACTGGCTTATCCTGGTTAGTCACCACAACCAACATTCCAGGCTGCAGGTACCACAGGTACTTCCTGCAGCCTTCCCTTTCCCAGCCATTACTCACCCCTTTAAACGCTCCTCCAGCAGCAGCGCCGCAGTTAGTTTTGCCCTCATCTTGGTCACTTCAGCTTCCATTTTCTTGTTTTTTGCTTCTGTTGCATACAGCTCTGAAGTCATATCATTGATGGCACAGAAGAAGCTGGTGAAAGGACAGGTGCAAGGGGCAAGGCTCAGGAGTCAGTTCTTCAGACACTCAGAAGAATCAGTGTTACGATCTCCATACCTTGCACAAATGCTTTCTTTTAACTAACCAACATTGCATCTGGCTGGACTCAGTCCCGGAAAATGCAGGTCCCCAGGGCATGAGCAGCAGTATTTCAGTCTCTTCCTCTTCCCACATGGCTCAAAGCTGCTTGCCCTTCCAACTCAGAAGAGCTCTAAGAGTGTCACGGCCCTGAGCAGCAAACAACAACTAGGTTCCAAGACAAACTGTGCTCCTTCCTTCCTGCCAATGCTCAGCACCAACCTGCTGGTTTAAGGCCAGGCTGGGGAGAGGGGCCCAGGAAGAACAGAGTATCAGCTGCTAGTTCTCTGTGGTCAAGGAAAATTCCTTAGGTTCACTGAGGCCAGAAAAGAGAAGGAAGAAAGAGGAGCTGCTGCTTCAAGTCCAGTTACAATTCCCCAGCCCTTGCCTAAGCAGTATGAAACCTGCTGCAGACTGTGTGACCTGGCACAACAGTCTGAGAGGCAACATCCTGCAGCCACTGCCTGCAAAAGCACAGCCAAAAAAAGGGGATTTAGCTCTGGCCAACACAGTTCTCAGGCTTCAGAGACTTCCCTGCTGGATGTCGTGGTTTGAGCCAACAGGTGGCTAAATACCAAGCAGCTGCTGATCCACTCACTCTCTCTCTGCCCCCCAGGAGAGAGGAGACAATCTGCAAGAGACTCAGGAGAGAAAATCCATCTCATCACTGAAATAAAGCAGTAAGAGCAGTAAGTCTTACTCTACTAGAACACACAAACAGGTGATGTGCAGTGCACTTGCTCACCCCCTGCTGACCCCTGCCCAGCCCCTCCCAGGCTTGTGATCCTGCAGGAGAAGCCCTCAAACTGCAATCCAGAGAGAGAGGAAAACTCCCCCTCCAGCTCCCAGCTACATACTGAGCCTGACACAGACTGATACGGAATATTCCATTGGCCAGTCTGGACCTTTTGCTCTGGCTGTGCTCCCTCCCAGCTTCCCGTGGGCCTGCACAGGAGGAAAGCATGGGAAGTGGAAAGCCCTTGCTTTCTTACCAACAACTAAACCCATCAGTGGTTCAGCAACATCCCTTCCTATCAAATCCCACGTTAAACCCCAAACACAGCACAACTCCAGAAGGAAGTTGGCTCCATCCCAGCCAAAGCTGGCACACTGGGATAACCAAGAGCTAAAGCTTTGTGCTCTCTCAGCTCCTGGGCTCTCCAAAGCTGCTCCAAGCCTGCAAGAGAAGCTGGGAAATGCGAGGTTGAAACTGTTGAATGAAAAACCAGAGGGAAGGAGCACAGACCATCCCCCCTGATGCACTGCAGGAAAAATTACCTGGTAAGAGAAGTGTCCTTGGTTTCAAGTGCCATCGCACTGCTCACCAGGACATCCAGACAGTTGGTGGCTTCTTTGGACAGACTAGAGAGGGAAAGGCCCAGGCGTTCCGTCAGAACCCCCTGTAGAGATTTAGCTGGAAAACAGAAACAAGGCAACAGAGTAATTTTTTATATCACTCTTCTTTTAACATGTATGTTACAAAAGGCTCATGGTCCCCTGAACCCCTCACTTACTCCACAAAATCCCACATCCTCAAACACTCACTGGCAGCTCCAGCACAACTGAATCACCTCGCTGCTGCTCCAGACTCCTCCAGCCCTTTCCTGAACTGTGGATTAGCCAGCTCAGACTCTTCAGTCAGCTCTAGGCTTGCTGCCCTGGCTACCCAGGCAATATTCCAGCTGAGAATTGCAGTTTCAAACCCACCTTCTGTTTTATATGCTGATTCCTTCTCCTTCATGTCCTCTATCAGCAAAGAAAGATCCCTGCCTGAGGCCCCACTGCCTTCTGCCATCTCACGCAAGGCACCAACTGCAGCCTCTTTGTACCGTGGGATGAGCTGATTCCTGTTCATGTTCTGTAGCCACAAACTCACCTGCCAGGGAAGGAAATAAAAAGAGTAAACAGACAAGTGGGACAAAAGAAAACAGCTGATAGATGTGAAAAATGTCAAGTGCTGCAAGCTCTGCATTGCTGCAGAGCAACTCCTACGGCTCCTTTGTTTCTGACTGCAACACCCTCTGAAGGTCACAAACCCCTTTGTCTTTTCACCTCCCTCATTTCACTGAGCACCTGCTCATCTGCAGCTGATGAAACGGTACCTTGTTATGGATGTGACTCCTTTCCTACAGACACACTGATGATGACCCATGGGACCAGTGACAAGAGGTCAGGAATTAGAAAGAGATCAACACAAGGCTCTTATGACTGACAATTGCTGAACACGTGGAAGTTGAACACCGAGGAAACAAAAATTCTTGTCTAAGACATCTAAGCAGCCTGATGATGGAACAAAACCCAGGCTCATAACTTGGAAAGGCATTTCTTTTCAGCATCTCCTTCTTTATGCTTCTACCATACCAGCATCTCAGCTAGATGCACACAGCAAACACAGACTCAGCCAATGGTTTGGGTTGGGAGGAACCTTCAAAGGTCACCCGGGCCAACCTCCCTGCAGGGAGCAGGGACACCTGCAACCAGGTCAGGCTGCTCAGAGCCCCATCCAACCCGACTTAGAATCGGGTTTCCAGGGATGGGGCATCTCCCACCTCCCTGGGCAACCTGGGCCAGGGTCCTCGGAAGCGCACTAGTTGTGTGTAGATGAAAACTGGTACCTAAGAAAGCCAAGTTCTCAGACAAAGGATGAGTTACATCCTTCTGCCATTTCCTCCAGGAAGAAAGACTTCAAATGTAAAAATCTTCAAGCTCCCAAGACCTTCAGGAGCTGCACCCGTGACCTGCTGTGAGCTAATATGCCAAGGTTAGTGAGCTGTGGCTGTCATCTAGTCAAGAGCAGAGGATGAAGTGGGTGAATCCAAACTCCACTGCTGCAAAACCCACCCAGGGAGCACATCTTGCCTGTCCCCAGGGCTGACAGGGGCAGGCAAACAACATGGGCTTGTTCCTCATCTAAGAACCACCCCAGAGGAGCCACCATCACGGAACCCTTCTCACTGGGAAAGACCTTTGAGGTCCTGGACTCCAATCACCCCCTAACTCTACCAGACTCAACCACCTCCCCGGGCAGTCGGTTCCATCATCCCTTCCAGCAAAGAAACGGGTCCTGGCACCTGATGTGACCTCCCCTGGCACAGCTCGGGCCAGGAACCAAGAGACTTCTCTCGGGTGTCTGTGGCACCTCCTGCCTCTTCACCCTGGCTGGGGAGGGCCAGCCCAGACTCCCACCCAGCAGCTGCTTTCCTGCCCTGCCCGGTTCCCTGCCCCCGTTCTGGCTCAGCACTG
>NW_009954546.1:678062-678983 GCF_000747805.2 Chaetura pelagica
CACCTCCTTCCCGGCTGGGCTGTACTTGGCCCGGAGCCTTCGTGCTGCCGCCCCCAGAATCCCAGGGCGTGACCTCGGGTCCCAGCAGGTGCTTTTCTGCCAGGGGCTCTGGGTGGGACCGTTGGCACCAGCTGCGATGCAGAGCTCACTTCTGACCTCCTGCCCTGTTTGCACAGGTGCCAGGACCACCGTGGGACCGTCTCCCGGCTGGTTGTTCACAGACCTGTTGCTGTTCAGGGCTCCAGGAAAAAAAACCCTTTCCTTTCGGGCCACTTCCCAGAGGGGTTTCCAAACCTGGGTGTGCCCAGAATGTGCGTTCTCAGAACCCCTCCCCGTGCCTAAGGGTTGTGTCTCTTCCTTATTAGCGGGCCGAGACACATTTGCTCATTTACTGACCAGAACCACGTGTTGATGCCCATCTCGGCATCCGAGTCCCAGGAACGGGATCTCTCTGGAGGTGCCCTGACCTCGCTTCTCTCTATGGCAAAGCCACTTCTAACCAAATGTACGTTGCCTTCCGCCTTTCTCAGACACTTCCTCGGCTGAGTTACCCCTGTGCAGGACCAGGTATTTCCTCACCCGAACATAACGTGCCCTTTAGGTCAGCAGACATAACTGCCTTAGGAATGGCTGCTCCACGTGGCTCCCAACCCTCTCCTGCCTCCTCTGCCAGGGAACAACAACTGGGAGCCCTGAGGGGGCAGCTGCTGCTGGCGAGGAGGGAAAACAGCAGCAGTGATGCAAACTGCAGGTCTGCAGGGGCGGGACAAGGTCCCGTCTGAGTGGCTGAGAAGCCTGGAAACACCAAACCGGGCAGTTGGGAGCCAAGGAGACCCGTGCAGAGACAGCGCGGCTGCTCGGGGCGCGTTGGCACAGACACTGGGGCTGTTGCTGCTTCTCTGCGCGGTTTTGCCGCTCGCG
>NW_009954546.1:679173-680518 GCF_000747805.2 Chaetura pelagica
GCCTGCCCTGCCTGCACTGCCTGCAGCTGCTGCCCCCAGGAACCCGCCTGCTGCTGGGCACGTGTGGTGAGACTGATTCCTGCCACCCCTGGGTCTGAAACCGGGTTGCAGGGGAAGGCATAATCCTGTCTGACCTGCACACAAACCGTGACCCTGCACGGGAGAAGCGTCGGGCATATCCCTCCTCCTCCCCTCATAGATATTAATCTGGGTGTGTAAATAAGGTGTAATATAAGTATTAAGATATATATAAGTTCTTGGTATTTGGTGTTTAAAAGGTATTTCATAACTCCTATGTGTGTTAATTTCCCTTTTTGAACCTCCTGCCCCAAACTGTTTTATTTTTCTCCTTAATGAACCGTGTATTCGTAAATTCTAATTGGGGATTGGCTGCTGTTATTAGAGGTGAGCACTGAGCAAGTGTCTCACCCGAGCTCCCTGCTCCTCTGTGCGAGGCGAGCGCCACGTGCGGACCTCTCTGCAGATCCTGACAAGACAAATTCACTCCAGAAAGGAGGTAGAACAGGTCGCGGGTCGCGACGACCCCATCCAGCGTTGCCAGGATGTGCTGCAGATGGTCCAGAGCTCCACCCTTCTCCAGTGGAGTCTGGATTATTCCATGACACATGCTAAGGCTGTGCTTCCACCCCTGGGTCTGTGGATTCCAGGTGTCCTGAACACCCCTCCAGGTAAAAGCAAACTGGGGACTGCACTCTGCTGCTAGCCTGTGGGTGTGAATTGTAGTTTACCAATGGCTAATTAATATATTAATACAGTGATTTCACTTCCTCAGTGTGGTTCCCCCAGTGCTCAAGGCTATAACCAAGACAAGCTATGGGCAGAGCTTCTCTCCATCCCTTCCATCTCTGTAGCAGGTGTCCTGTGGGCCTGTCCCAAGGCTGGGCTGTTGACTGCCTGGGGAGTGTCCTCCTCTCACTGGTTGTGTCTAATTCTTACTGTCTCGCTCTTATCTAGGCCCTGCTTTTATTCGGTGTCTCCCTTAGGCTCCCTTGCATGTGATTTTTTTTTCCCAAACGTGATTGCCCCCCAAAGTTTTGTTTCAATTATTTTATTGATTTATGTATGTGTTTCTGAATTTACTTCAGTCACTACCTGCCATCCCCAGGAGGGCCCCTGTTTCCAGTGGCTGACACAGGGACCCGTCCAGGCGTTGAACCGTGACAGTCCCTGGGAGCAAGGCTCAAAGGACCAGGAGCACGGGAGAGGTTCTTCTTCCCTCTCCCCATCAGAGGAAGGAGTTCAGGAAGGAGAAGATGAATGCAAGAGGTGAATTCCTGGCTGTGCACCTGGTAGTCACGGCTTTGTCTTTGGTGATGGTGGATGT
>NW_009954546.1:680657-681057 GCF_000747805.2 Chaetura pelagica
AAGGAGCCAGAGGCAGAGGGGCTGGTCCAGCAGCAGAGAGGCCAGCGCCAAGGGAGCTGGTCCCATCTCCTGGGATGGCAGCTCCAGGGGCAAAGCAGCCCAGGCTCACGTCACCCAGCTGGGTGTTTGTTCAGGGCCTTCGGGGACACTTGTGCCTGCTTTGTCACGGGAGCCCTTGGGACCCCCCTGCTGCTGTTTGGGGGTGCTGGGGCCTTGGTTCCCCAGCAGTGATTGGCCGGTGGCTGTGATGCCATCACAATGAGGGCAGCTCTAAAAGGCCCAGCAGCAGCAGCTGTGCCCCAGTGCTCCTTGGCCAGGTGAGCGTGCAGGCAGGGGGAGGCCGGGCTGGACCCGGGCCGGGGCAGAAAGGCGGCCCCTGGGGGGTGGGTTCTGGCCCTGC
>NW_009954546.1:683524-689236 GCF_000747805.2 Chaetura pelagica
GCACTGGCAGTTCGGGGCTGTTGCTGCAGCCCTGCTCCTGCTCCTGCTCTGCGGGCCCTGCTGGAGGCTCAGGAAGGGGACCTGTCAGGCAGCCAGCAGCAGCAAAGAGGGCAGCTCTGGAAACAGGGCAGGGAAGGAGAAGCAGGAAGAGGTCACCATGGTGAAGGCACTGATGGATGAACTTCAGCTTATGTGCCGAGAACTTAGCAGGAGGGGCTTCTTGCCAGACCTGAGGCCTGCTGTCGTCAGGGAGAGCCCCTCAGAGGGGTGGAGGCACTGTGAGCCTGATCACGTCTAGCAGGTTCTGGTTCTAGTCCAGCCCCTGGTGGGTACACCTTCCACACGTCCAGGTCTGGTACGGCACAGGTCCCCACCACTCAGCTCCCGCTGTGTTGCAGCCAGCAGCGGAGCTCACGGTTCTTCTTGGTGGCAAACACAGAGGCCAACCCAGTCTTGCCTTTGACTGTGGTAGGAGGCGCTGGGCCAGCCCCAGTCCTTCCACCTGCTTGTCACTGCAGAGCTTCACTTGCCTCAGCCAGTAACAAGGCACTAGCCTGGCAAAGCTCACACAGATTTGCATTAACAGGATCACTACAACAGGGTGCAGCAGGGCCTTGAAGGGCCCGGAGGCCATGAGAGACCAGCCAAAGAAAGTTTCCCACTGGTGGTGATCTCCCACCCCCTTAATGCATTCCCAAGCACCACATAGATGCAATCTATTGAGCTACTCGTTCCCTGCACAAAGAGGTGCTACAAATTGCCGTTTCAGGGAAAAAAAAATAATGTTTCTATACCCTTTACATGGGGCCAACATGTGTCGTACGTCGTCCTGCCCGGGTTGCATAACACGAGGCCAAACGTGCATCTGCAACCAATTGGGTCTGGGGTCCTCGATGCCCCAGCATCTGTTTCAGCCTCCGACCATGAACACTCACCTGATCCTATGCAACAGATTGTACCAAAGCATCAGAAGCAACGGATACATTGGCCAATATAGTACTTGCTGATGTTACAAAGAGATTCACCGTAAAGGCATGACAGAAGCAATATTCAGTCAAGGCCTATTCTCAGAGGCAAAACCAGCCAGCATGTACGGAGTTTCACACGTCAACACAAAAAGGAGTGACAATTCACTACAGTCCTGTCATCAGCTAATAAAAACAAATGCTGATCATCGCCCACGTTAAATCGTTTGCTCCTTTGTGCGGCTTGGGTCTCTGGCAAGGAGGGCTCATCCTGATCTGCAGGAAGAAGTGCCGTGTCTGTGTGTGACTCGGCTGTGGAAGGTGGGCAGAGGGTGCTGCCTGCTCAGCTGCCACAGGGTCAAGGAGCCCAAATACAGGCTGCTTGGAGAATGGGTCAAAAAACAGCCCTGGGGAGAAGAACTTGGGGCTTGTGGTGGATGAGATGCTCAAGATGAGCCAGCAACATGTGCCAATTGTGTTCTGGGAAGCATCTAAAGAAGCATGGCCATTAGGTCAAGGGAGGTGATTGTGCTGCTTTACTTGACTCTCAAAAGACCCCACCTGGAGTGCTGTGTCCAGTTGTGGAGCCCCCAGCTTAAGAAGTTCCTGGAAAGAATCCAGAGGAGGCCACAGAGATGATGAGAGGGCTGGAGCAGCTCTGCTCTGGAGCCAGGCTGGGAGAGTTGGGGTGTTCAGCCTGGAGAAGAGAAGGCTCCAGGGAGACCTTAGAGCACCTTCCAGTGCCCAAAGGGGCTCCAGGAAAGCTGGGGAGGGACTTTGGACAAGGGCAGGGAGAGAGAGGACAAGGGGGAACGGATTAAAACTGAAAGAGGGGAGATTGAGATGAGACATTAAGGTGGATGGCTCATTAGATTCTTAAGGATAGAGGGTGGTGTGATTTCAGAGGGGTTTGGAAATCAGTCAGCTTCAGACAGGAAGTTTTGGGATGGCTGGTTGTCTGGATCCCTATTGTTAAATATGGACCTGAGCATTTGGATCTTGTTCAGCATCATGGAATAGGGACCACTTGTGCAGATGTGATGGAATCACCTATGGACAAATAGTACCAAGGACCCTTGGGGAACAAACTGGTGTGCATTTTGGGGAATCTTGTTTGCATGCTTACAGCTACTTACAGCCACACTCAGATAAGGTACAGCAAGCAGCAAGTCCTACAGGAAAGAACTAGATCAACCCTGACAGCCTGAGAGTACATCCATGGGCCAGGCAGGTAAGGGGTTTTAATATTTCTTGGGTTGGGTCTGGATCCCTGTAACTCTCAAAGTCTATTTTTAGGTCAGCTTAATAGAAAGTTTTGTATTTATTTGGTGTTACCTGGGCAAGTTCAGCTGCAATTTTTGTACTTTTACCCTTTCTCACACACATGTATATACATTTGCACTCTTTTTTCTTGGCAGCTTGTAAAATGTCTCTAATACTCCTTGAGAAAAATCTTCTAAACTAATTCTCTTAGCCAAAAAAAAAAAAAATTCTTGGAGATAATTTTATCACCAGTACAAGAACTGAGGTGAAAAACTACCTGAGTGAAGAAACTTTGGCCAAATTTTACTTTCCCTTAGTGCCTGGCTGGAGAAGTTTCTGTGCTGCAAAGCCTTAGCTCTTCTTCAAGATAAGGGTCCTTGGAATGAGGAGGAATGAGAATGGCATGATGAAAGGTATGCACTGATACACGGCTGACTCAGAGGTTTGGTGTGAATAAAATGAGATAAATAAATCCCTTTCAGCCCATGTGTGTGTAAGCAGGCTCACAATTACCACTTGAAATCCCGTATAATTGTCTGCATGGGGTTTGTAGCAGTGGTAGTATTTCCAGTTTGCAGTAGCACTGCAACAGGCTTGCTTTTCTTCCCTCCTCACAACAGGTCTTGGAAATTCTGCCCTTACCTCGGTTGCAAACTTTCTGGGGATGATCAGTGTTTGAAAGGGTGAAAAGAGAAAGATAACACACATGTTCATACAGGACTGCAAAAAAAAGCTTTGTGGGTTTTTCTGTTGGTTTGGGGTTTTTTGTTTGTTTGTTTGTGTCTTTGTTTCTAATTTTATTTTATTTTATTTTAAAATGAAATAAAAACCCAGCAGTTTTGCAGCTGTTCTCAGATCTCCATCCTCTCTGATCTCTCCTAGAGCTGAGTCAATGGACAGGACTCTCAGCTGTGGTCAATCGGTGACTGACACTTTGTCCTGAACACCCAAAATCTGAAAGAAGAGATGCCAAATGTTTGGTGTGCTTCTCTTCCAAACTGCAGTGCAAAGAAAGAGCTGCTTTTAACAGCTGAGATAGTGTCATGCACTGAAAAAGGACCCCATCTTTACGGCAGGCTTTTTGCAAGACCTTTGACCTTCCCTCTTTGAAGGTCTATCTACAAAGACCTGTTAACTGTGTTTTCTGGCATTTAGAGATGAAAGTAGCTGTGCCACTCCAGGTCCTCCAGTGACTGCTAGGAGATGTATGTGAAGTATTTGTATGATTTCTGACTTTTCTTGTTGAATATGTTTGATGACTGAGATCTGAGCTGTTACTCTTTGGGGCCTGCCTTGTATCAGTGATGAGATATTACTCTGTCCATTAGGGAAAGGAAGGAAGGGGAAAATCGGTATAGCAATAGCAGAAGACCTCTGGTAGGTTGGAGAGCAGTGTGAAGGTGGGGGATGGGTGGAAAGCAAGACCTTCAGTAGGTGATCACAGCATGAAAATTTCTTCATTAGGATTTCTGCTTCTCCTGGATTTGGAAAATCCAGGGCCACCCTTGTGTTTTCTTGAGTAGGATTCATACAGTGATAGAACTATTCAGGTTGGAAAAGCCCCATGGGATCACCGAGTCCAACCATCATCCCTGCTCTGCAAAGTTCTCCCCTAAACCATCTCCACCAACACCACATCCAAACGACGCCTAAACACATCCAGGGATGGTGACTCCACCACCTCCCTGGGCAGCCTATTCCAGTGTCTGACCACTCTTGCTGTGAATTTTTTTTTCTCATGTCCAATCTAACCCTGCCCTGTTGCAGCTTGAAGCCCTTCCCTCTTGTTCTGTCACTAATTACCAGTGAGAAGAGACCAGCACCAACCTCTCTACAATAACCTTTCAGGTAGTTGTAGAGACTGAGGAGGTCTCCCCTCAGCCTCCTCTTCCTCAAACTAAACATTCCCAGCTCCTTCAAGCCTTCTTCATCAGATTGATTCTCCAGGCCCTTCACCAGCTTCGTTGCCCTCCTCTGTCCTTGCTCCAGCACCTCGAGATCTCTTTTGAATTGAGGTGCCCAGAACTGGACACAACACTCCAGGAGTGGCCTCACCAGTGCTGAGCACAGGTGGACATCCCTGTGCATGGAGGCACCTCATCTTAGGTGCCAGCTTGGTAGCTGAGCTACTGATGTGCAGGAGCTGCCATCCCATCAAAGTGTTCATCTGCAGGCCTTGGCTGATGATAGGTGAGCTAAGGCAAATGATCCTGTGTGTGAGCGCCCGAATTTGCCACAAGGAACCTTTCCAGCTCAGGTTGGATGGGGCTCTGAGCAACCTGATCTAGCTGAAGATGTCCCTGCTCACTGCAGGGGGGGTTGGACAAGGTGGTCTTTCCAACCGAAACCATTCTGTGATTCTGTGACCACGTACCCATGAGGGGGACAAGTCCACTGGTCGAGCAAATGCTGCTATATTCTAATTGGTGTAAACAATTGCTGGATCAGGCTCTGGCACTGGTGAAGTGCCAATCAGGACAGACAATAAAGACAAGCCAATGGCAGGATGATGGGCCCTGAACTGTCTATGAAGGATTTATTTTGTGGCATGCCACTGTAACACCACTTGCTCACAGCAGGATTATTCTGGAGAATGCAGGGTTGCAAGGGACCACCCTGCACCTCCAAGTCTAGCTCCACCTTAACCCATGAAATACTTAGTGCATGAGGGCCCCAAGCCCCTGCTGAGTCCATTTGTGCTTTTGTGCCCCTTAGTGTTTTTTGGGGTCTGTTAGAGAACCTTTCTGCTCTGATGCTGAAAACCTTAAACCTGCTCGTGATCAGCTGGTTTGGGAGCCACCTCAGCTTGAAGAGTTCTGCAGTTGTTTGTGAAGAGCATCTCTGACCCCCCTGAGCCCACTTCCCTACATGCAGGTGGCAGCACACAGGAGGAAGTGAAAACAGTAAATCTGGGGATTTTGGTGCTTGTTGTTGCTGGCGACTTGGTGATTGCTGGAGCAGGGCAGGTAATGGAGTCAGGAGGTGACCCCAGCTTGACTGTGGTGACCGGCTCAGTGATGGTGACCATGCTCCTGCCCTTTTCCTATCGGCTCTGTGTCTCACCTGCCTACACAGAACTTCGGGGGCACAGACTTTCCCTTTTGTTGTAGTTTCTGCAGTGTTCAGAACAGGAGGGACCCAGTCTCAGCTGGGAACTATAACATCATGTCGTGGTCTGTGTCAAACACAACAACCAAGGACCAACCCCGTGGCCACTCACTCACCTCCAACCCCTTCCCACACACCCTGGAATGGGGAGCACAAACCCAACCAGAAGTTCATGGGTCGAGACAAGGAACGAGGAGGGATCTTCACCAATTAAGGTCACGGGCAAAACAGACCATGGCTGCCCTGCTGTTCCTTGCCCTGGGTGCCCAAATCCTCATCCAGTGACCACGGCCGGCAGGCAGGAGCCAAAAGAGCAGCCCCAGCAAGAAGCCACAGAAGAGGAGGGTGCCCAAGGCCATGCTGAGAGTGCGACTTG
>NW_009954546.1:694479-710803 GCF_000747805.2 Chaetura pelagica
GGGGTGGGAGGGTCGGCAGGGCGGCCTGTCCTTGCGCGGGGGTGCGGGGTGATGTCTGCGGTGTGCGGGATCCCAGCTGCAGGTCGGGGTTTGAGCGGCCAGGCTTTGCCCGGCCTGGTGTTTGTGGTGAAGGCGAGGGCGCCAAGGTCTCTCAAGGCCCTTTGCTGGTGTCCCCGGTGAAGGTGAACGGAGGAGAACGGGCTTTCAGAAGGGTAGCAGCACTGCTTGTGTAGGGTTGCACTTCCCATCCATTTATTTTAGTTCCCGCTCTTGTCTATACTGTAGCCATACTTCAGACATCCTGTAGCTGTATTTTTTTTTCCTTAGAAAAGCCAGTCCTTAGAGGACGCAGCTTGTGTTCGTCCTCACAGAGAACCGTGAAGAACGCACTGATTAGTTTGTGTCTGAAGCTTTTGGTGTTCAGCACAAAGGTGGAAAGCAAAGAGGAGGTGTTGCTTTGGGGTCTGCTGCAGTGCTGTCGCGGTGACATCAGTGCAATGCAGGAGAATGCAGAGAGTGATTTAGAGCAATCTCCTTTGCCATCTGCCCTTGCTTAGTAACGCTGGACTTGGTTCCATGACTGCAGTTTGTGAATGCAGTGCTGTGGAGCCCAGTTCAAAACTGAGTTACATTGGATTTGTAAGCTGATGATAAACATTTTCAGTGTGTTACCTCTTAACGTTTTTCTTGAATGATGGAGGACTTCTCATGGTTATTGAAACAACTGCTTATTTTAGATTTCCAGAAACACCCTGGGTGCAGCATTTGTTGCTACAAGAAACATCCATGCCTCCAAAACACACCTTCAGAAAACTGGTGAGTCTGAGAAAGGTCTTAATTAAAGAGTGCAGCTTAAGAACTTGCTGTATGAGACAAAGACAATTTAAATATGGAGTGTGAAGGGTATCTGTGCTTCAGTAGATAAAATACCTGAGGACATTTATGTACTGACAGTATTTAACAGTGAGCTGTCAGTTACACAGTCATTTCCAGAAGATTTAACTTTAATAATTGTTCAAGTTATGGCCAAACCAGAGGAGTGGTGATATGTCAGGCTCACGCAGCTTACCTGTTTCACAAGGATCAATTCTCCTGTAGAATCATCTGGAAAAATGCTTCAAATACCAGTTTTCTCCCTTGTGTGTCTGAAGGAACAGATGACTTTCCCAGGCCTGCCTGTGTTTGACCTTGAGTCCTTGAGTATAATATTTTTGCTGCCAGCATCTTGCTGGTCAGAGAAGGGTGCTGGCGAGGTCTATTTTTGGTACTGACTCGTGTACAATTTTCGAAGTGGTTGAGGTTGATCAAAGGTATTAGAAAATAACAGTTTCACAGTGTTATTTCACTGTTCCCTAGCTGAAGAAATAAAAAGCTGCTGGAGGTGCATTGCCAAACAAATTTGAGCAGTATAGCCCATATCAAACATTTATTGAACGTATTCAGTTCCTTTAAATATATTTGGATCTTGCATTGTAGATCAGTTGACAGGGTGTTTCGATGTCTCAAGTAAATGCTCTGCAAGCAGAACTAGCATACCTCTTTTTTCTGAGCTAAGGCTAATTATTTAATTGCTTTCCAGGGGGAAAGTAGGCTAATAGTGGAGGACATAATGAAGGGAATTGACAAGTTAACAGCTATCAGTGTTTGATTGATGGTGGCTCATAATGATTAGTAGAAGCTAGTTTTATTGGCAGTGAATACAGAAGCTGTTAGTTATTGTATGCTTCCTGTGTAAGGCAGTGTTGCTTGCTGTAGCTTGTGGCATACTTGAAAAAGGGTACCTTGGCTTGTGAATTCATTGCAAGCTTACTGATTCCATACTGTGCCTCAGTGTGTTAAACCTGGTTTGAAATGCCTCTTTCCAGGCACTGCTGAGGTATCCTCTATTCTTGAGGAACGTATATTGGGAGCTGACACCTCTGCTGAACTAGAGGAGACGGGCCGTGTGCTCTCAATTGGTGATGGTATTGCCCGTGTGTATGGCCTGAGGAATGTCCAGGCAGAAGAAATGGTTGAATTCTCTTCTGGATTGAAGGTAAACTTCCAGTAAAGCAGTGTCTTCAACCTAGAAATAATTTTTAAGGAGAAACTGAGGCTGCACTTGGAGTTACCCATATAGACCCTTCAGAGTAATAATTCTGCCAAGAAAACCCAAACGTTGGAATTTGTGAAGCTTGGATTTCAGTATCTGGGTCTTGGCCAGTATTTGAGCTTATTTGTCTTCATCTAGGAAGTATTAAAAACTAATGTGTCACTGGATTTTGTTTTATTTGCTTTCAGGCAAGTGTTTCTGTTACACTTTTGTGTAATAGCCTCTTGGTTCCAGCACAGTGTCTTAACTATTCCCAGAGTCCTGCAACATTTTTTTCAGTGATTTTAATGACCCAG
The DNA here is from genome assembly GCF_000747805.2 of Chaetura pelagica. Lineage (NCBI taxonomy): Eukaryota > Metazoa > Chordata > Aves > Apodiformes > Apodidae > Chaetura > Chaetura pelagica. The sequence goes on from NW_009954546.1 coordinate 696,868, forward strand.
CTTGCCTTGGGCAGATAGGAGGCTGTTGCTTTTTCCTTCTCCTAATTCCTAGGGGTGAGAGAAATTTGGACTGTGTTTATACTTCCTGTTCTTTTTAGAAAGTTGGCTGAAATGTTAGACTGCTGCGAGTGCTCAAGGGTTAGGGTTGTTCTTTAACCAGCATGGAACAGCATACGTGGGTTGTACATAAAAACAGAATACAGACTGTTGTTACAAATAAGATTGAGATATGACAATATTGGATATTCTGCAAGGTAGAATAATCATACCAGTATTGAACTGTCAAAATTTTGTAACTGTTGGTTTGAGTTTTCTCCGCATAATGTGATCTTTGTCCTAGGGCATGTCCTTGAATTTGGAGCCCGACAACGTTGGTGTTGTCGTGTTTGGCAATGACAGACTGATCAAGGAAGGGGATGTTGTGAAGAGGACTGGTGCCATTGTGGATGTTCCTGTTGGGGAAGAGCTGCTGGGCCGCGTTGTAGATGCCCTGGGCAATCCAATTGATGGGAAGGTAAGTGTACCTTCATGTTTACCATCTCTGCTTGTATCTGCATGATACAGACTACAACAGGTTGTATCCTCTCTTCTAAGGGCCCTATTACGTCTAAGACACGTAGAAGAGTTGGCTTGAAGGCCCCTGGGATCATTCCCAGAATCTCTGTACGTGAGCCTATGCAGACTGGTATTAAGGCTGTGGACAGCTTGGTGCCGATTGGTCGTGGCCAGCGTGAGCTGATCATTGGTGACAGGCAGACTGGGTAAGTTCTATCCCCAAGCTAAAAGTGTTTCCTAAAACAGAGACTCAAGTGCAGCGTGCTCTGCTGTACAAAGCTGAGCCCAGAGCTGCTTAGAGGTGGGGAGAGCCATCAGCAGCTTAACTTAACAATCTCCGTGTTACACAGGAAAACTTCAATTGCAATTGACACAATCATCAACCAGAAAAGATTCAATGATGGAACAGATGAGAAAAAGAAGCTGTACTGCATCTATGTTGCCATTGGCCAGAAGAGATCTACTGTTGCTCAGCTGGTGAAGAGGCTCACTGATGCAGGTACAGATTTTTTAAGATTGCCGAGCCTGGCAACTTAGGGTTGTTCTTTAACCAGCATGGAACAGCATACGTGGGTTGTACATAAAAACAGAATACAGACTGTTGTTACAAATAAGATTGAGATATGACAATATTGGATATTCTGCAAGGTAGAATAATCATACCAGTATTGAACTGTCAAAATTTTGTAACTGTTGGTTTGAGTTTTCTCCGCATAATGTGATCTTTGTCCTAGGGCATGTCCTTGAATTTGGAGCCCGACAACGTTGGTGTTGTCGTGTTTGGCAATGACAGACTGATCAAGGAAGGGGATGTTGTGAAGAGGACTGGTGCCATTGTGGATGTTCCTGTTGGGGAAGAGCTGCTGGGCCGCGTTGTAGATGCCCTGGGCAATCCAATTGATGGGAAGGTAAGTGTACCTTCATGTTTACCATCTCTGCTTGTATCTGCATGATACAGACTACAACAGGTTGTATCCTCTCTTCTAAGGGCCCTATTACGTCTAAGACACGTAGAAGAGTTGGCTTGAAGGCCCCTGGGATCATTCCCAGAATCTCTGTACGTGAGCCTATGCAGACTGGTATTAAGGCTGTGGACAGCTTGGTGCCGATTGGTCGTGGCCAGCGTGAGCTGATCATTGGTGACAGGCAGACTGGGTAAGTTCTATCCCCAAGCTAAAAGTGTTTCCTAAAACAGAGACTCAAGTGCAGCGTGCTCTGCTGTACAAAGCTGAGCCCAGAGCTGCTTAGAGGTGGGGAGAGCCATCAGCAGCTTAACTTAACAATCTCCGTGTTACACAGGAAAACTTCAATTGCAATTGACACAATCATCAACCAGAAAAGATTCAATGATGGAACAGATGAGAAAAAGAAGCTGTACTGCATCTATGTTGCAATTGGCCAGAAGAGATCTACTGTTGCTCAGCTGGTGAAGAGGCTCACTGATGCAGGTACAGGGTACAGATACTTGAAGATGACTGAGCCTGGCAACTAGTGACATCCTGTTCACACTGTAATGCTGAACACTGCCTCTCTTCTTGCTAAATGAGTGAACTACTTGCACTTGTGAACAAGAAATCTCTCTGTGTACCCGTGCAAAAAGGACTGTTTTGCTTGCTACATCACATTAGAAGATGCTGTGAGGCCCATAGGCTGCTGAATTGGTTCTGTAAAAGTCAAACCCTGTCTTTTCCTGCAGAATTGAGAGCTTCCTGTGGACAGTCAGGCAGGCCTGATGACAAACTGTGGCCTGCAAGTATTTATGGACTTGGCATTTGTGTCATATGTGTGCAAGTCAGTGTGAAGGGCAGTTAGAAGTTTAGTGCCCAAATGTAAGGGATTCAATAGTAGCATCTTTTCAGAAATGGTGATCCTTCCCCCTCCATACACACCCCACAGCGTAATGGGAATAATTTGAACTATGCAACAAAGGGTAGTATTGCCTTGCAGCAGTGAGGAAGACATGGACTCAGACTGAGTTACTTCTAGAACCAGAATGTTCCTTAGTGAAAAAGTTTAAATGTTATGTAAATTTTAGAATCACAGAACCATTCTATTTGGAAAAGACCTTTAAGATCCTAAGACATAATCAATAGAGCTACCAGCCATCAACCTAACTCTTAGGTTAGTTGAGCTAGTAGTGAGCTAGTGATAGTATAGTATGGTGGTCTTTTGTGTAACAGTGTAGTGATGCTGCTTGGGCTTGCTTCAACAATTAGTATTTTGCATGCATATTGTATTTGCTGCTTGCAGGCATGATGAGGTTATGTGCTCACAGTGGTCTGTGTTTCCCATTCTTTCCAGATGCCATGAAGTACACTATTGTGGTGTCTGCTACAGCATCAGATGCTGCACCCCTTCAGTATCTGGCTCCCTATTCAGGCTGCTCCATGGGGGAATACTTTAGAGACAATGGAAAACATGCATTAATCATCTATGATGACTTATCCAAACAGGTCAGAAAACATCCTTTATAGGCCTCATAGTCTAGCATTGGTACTTGTAGCTGTAAGATCACCTCAAGTTTAGAAATTAAAAACTTAGAAGCTACTGAAATCTGAGAGGTTTCTTTATACCACACAGGCTGTTGCCTATCGTCAGATGTCGCTGCTGCTGCGTCGTCCACCTGGTCGTGAAGCCTACCCAGGTGATGTCTTCTACCTGCACTCTCGCCTGCTGGAGAGAGCAGCCAAAATGAATGATTCCTTTGGAGGTGGCTCTCTGACCGCCTTGCCTGTCATTGAAACTCAGGCTGGTGATGTGTCTGCTTACATTCCAACCAACGTCATCTCCATCACTGATGGACAGGTAGGACTTGCTCACCTGCCAGTACTTCTGTGCAACCTACTGACAGGTCTCTGAGGAGACTTCTGGGCTTATGGCCAAGAAAATAAAACATTTTTCTCCTACAGATTTTCTTGGAAACTGAGTTGTTCTACAAAGGTATCCGTCCAGCCATCAATGTCGGTCTGTCTGTGTCCCGTGTAGGCTCTGCTGCCCAGACCAGGGCTATGAAGCAGGTAAGCATGAAGTTGCTACTCCTTCTCTTTACTAGCAATGTGGAGTGAGTAGGTTTTTCATCCCATTTCACTCAAGAGCTGTGAATGGAGAGGGAAGACACCCCTGGATTCCTTAGCATTATGAAATTATAAAAGAGCAAACGTCAGGAATCTCTTTAATCTGTGAATGTCTTTTTTCATTGCTTGTGGAGAAGGAAAATAGTATCTGTATAAATAGGCAGAACTGTTAAATTTCAGTATGCTGAACTGGGTACTGATCTAACTAGAAATAGAGGATGCTCTCTTAACCTCATGCCTTTAATCCTGATAGGGAATTAGAGAGGCTTAATATCCAATGGTTTAAAACCATTTTAGGGAGGATTAGCATGCTTGTGTTAAAAGGCCAAGCAGACAGTGTGATGTCCAGAAATGCATATAATCATCTGCCATAATCTTGAGATTGACTTGCCTGGTATGCAAGGCAAAGCTGACTTGTGACAACTGTTAGCTGAAAATAACCTACAAACTATCAGACACATTTAAGAGGTGGTCAAACTCAGCCTGACCTTGTGTTGTAGGTGGCAGGTACCATGAAGCTGGAGTTGGCTCAGTATCGTGAAGTAGCTGCCTTTGCCCAGTTTGGCTCTGATCTGGATGCTGCCACACAGCAGCTGCTGAAACGTGGGGTACCTCCTCAAACAGGGACAGTATGGTGAGTGCTTTGGATGTAACAAGCCTTAATTTCCTACTATGGGGCTGGTCTTGGTTGGCAGTGTTCACCAAATCCATTCTGTGGATGTAGTAAATGTAAATTTATTGAAACCATGTTGTTTATGTCCAGCTGATCTTCAAAGAAGGACCCCATTACTGATGTCTCCCAATGTAAGAGTTAGGAATGGCATGAATGCTTTCTTTTTTGCAGTTCCCATGGCTATTGAAGAACAGGTTGCAGTCATATATGCTGGTGTAAGAGGTCACTTGGACAAGCTGGAGCCCAGCAAAATCACTAAATTTGAGAGTGCTTTCCTAGCACATGTACTGAGCCAGCACCAGGCCCTCCTCTCCACGATCAGGTATGATTTATCTTACTTCATTCCAAGGGTATTTACTTGATTTCTGGAGTGCACATCATAGTCACTGAACTCTTTAATTCAGTGTATCCTAGAGCATCAGGCCTTAAGGTGCCTGTACCAGAACTGGATGTTGAATCAGCCTTCCAGCTGTTAATTGTGCTGCTGTCCAGAGGACAGCTTCACACATCCAGTTTTGACTTTAAAATTCCAGCTGATGCTTAACAAGAACCTACTTGGCTTACCTCTCCTTGAATCTGATGCTTAAATCACTGAATAAGGTCCCCATATTTCTGACAGCTTTAAGCTGTTAGGGCACTGCAGACCAAGTGCTGCTCACTTCTTTCCTGCTGCTGGGGATTGAGTATTTCCATAGTTCTGTCCTCTGAACTGGTCCTAGCTTGTGTCGTGAGGCAGCTGTGTTCCTTCCATCTCTGAGGCCTTGTTGAACTCTACCTGCAGCTGTTTTGAAAGTATTTGCTGACAAACCTTAGTTCTTAAACTGAACTTTTTAAGGAAGAGGGGTTTTAACATTAGTTTCAGTCATGTACCTTCCTGCCTCATCTTGCTAATTTTGTTAAAAATGCAATGGTTCATTGTAAAGTGTCTTTGCCTTAGTCAGGTATTGACCACATACCTATTCCTGTGTCAGAAGTTTTAACTCAGCTCTTCCAACAGGACTGAAGGGAAGATCTCCGACCAGACTGAAGCTAAGTTGAAGGAAATAGTCACGAATTTCCTGTCTACCTTTGAGGCATAAACTCTTTAAAACAGTGGAGACAGACCAGGCATGTGTGGTCCCATGCTCCAGCTCCATCAGAGACTTTAATGTGCAACTCGGATGTACAGATGTCAGCGAGAATAAAAGTTTCTGTGTAAAAAGGCTTGTATGTTCTGTTCTGAGTTACTGGTACTTGGGCAACACATGCTTTAAAAACCAGAGTTAAACTACCCTGGACACTCACTTGCTAAAGGAACTCTGAAAAATCAGGGGGCTTCTTCACTATTGGGTGGATTAAACTCACTGGGGGTAGTGTGGGGGTAGCAGCTGGATTTGGTGGCTCAGACTGCAGTTCCTGTCGTGACAGAGCTGAGAGTGGCTGGTGCAGTTCCTTACCCTGTTCACTAGGTGTCACCAGCCGATGCCATCACGGGCTCCTGGCTGTCAGGCTGCTTCGACTTTCCCCCCGAATTTGGAGGATTTTTTTAAAATGAACCCGAGGGCTTACACGTGGTGCTTGCCTCTCACAGAGGAACTGGCAGGTGCGGGGACAATTTTAGGGTGGAGGTTAGAATACCACCCTCACCACGCCCACAAATTGCTACTGAGACCAATGTTTCATTCACGTTAACTGGTTTATTAAGGGTTACACATATCAGGGATATATGCAAAAGTACTGTTCACTTCAGGGAAGTAATGCAAAAGTACTGTGCCCTTAAAAGCCCCGTAGTGGGGGTTGGTAACTAGCAGGGGCAATTCATAACTTGTCCATTTGTCCTGCCTTGTATCACATCTTTTGTGTTCACTTGTCCTTGAGCAGCAGGCCTGGTTTTTGTCTGTTAGCTGGGTGTAATGAGCAGAAGGCCTTTGCTGACTTAGAAAGCATTTTGTTTAGACTTATGTGGGGAAGAATAGTTTCCCACACTAGGCAACTGATCTCAGAGAAGAGCACACAAGTGGGGAAGCAGTTTATGCTGTCTTGTTGCAGGTGGTAACTAGTTGGACCTCACAGTCTGCTGTAACAGCCTGATGCTGTCAGAGTATTTCCTGGAGTTGCTGTCTGACCCCTCCTGGTGCCTGTCTCAGAAGATCGTTTCCTTCAGAACTGACTGTCCTTGTGCCTCAGGACAGCTGCACATTTAGCTGTTACTAGAGATGTAAACACCACCATCCTCTAATTTTCACTCCAGTTGTCAATGCATGGTGTGCAATCATGAATTGTTTGGGGTGGTTTACATACCAGAGTATCCATTTTGTCTTTCTTAGGAGCAGCTGGAAGCAGTTAATCTAAACTTTTCACAGTCCCAGGCTAACAGGCTTTGGTGTTAATGGCTTGAGTGCTTCAGAGTGTGTGCCCTTAATTCTGCAACACAGGAAGTCTTGGGCATCTTTCTGGGAGGAGCTGGGAGGTTAGAGCCGTGCTGTCCTCCTGGAGGAGAGCTTCCTGTGGAGCTGCTCTGATCTTCCACAGTCCTGTTTCTTCCACACAAAAGCTCCAGCACTGCTGGCTGGGAAGCTTCATGAACATGAAGGAATGTGGTGTTGCTGCCTTTGTGCTCTGTCTGCCCAGCATCACTTGTGTCTCCCAGGACAGCTTTCTATGGCTTCCTGCTGCTCTTCTGAGGTGTCCCGACCTCTGCCATGTCATGCTGACATGTGTTACTTGTGTGCTGCCCTAGTTAGAAAGCACCATGCTCAGGAGTGGTGCTTAGTCCAAAATTGCAGAGACACGTATTTCCAACATAAATATTATGGAAGGGTCCCAGGAGCACACGTTGGGCAGGTGTGTCCTGTGGTGTCAGGGACACTCCCCTGCAGGTGAAGCCCAACCTGATGTGTGGCTCCTGCTGCAGGGCTGGTGATCAGCGCTGTGGACACGGCCTCAAGCTCCTGTGCTTCCATCTACTCTGCTCTGACCTGCTTGTGTTTGGTCTTGGTCCCCCCTTGGGTTTATCCTCCTGTGGAATATCCTCTCCTCCAGCCTGCCCTTTCAGGCCAGCAGATCAGAGAAAGCTTGGAAAGTTATTCCAGAATTCACACTTTGGAGTTTTTTTGTGTGCTTGCAGCTGGGCAGACTGTACCTCAGCTGACAGATGCTCAGATGAGGTTGCTAAAAGCTCTTCAGAGCTTTGACTGAAACCTTCCAGAGCTGAAACACAGGACTTCTGCTGCTGGGGCAGGAACTGCAGCCACAAACACTGAGGGCAAAGTCTGTGCAAACCTGCTTTCGTCAGTACTGTACTCAGAAAGGTTTGCCAAGTGGCAGTGGCCTCAGGTCACAACCAAGTACGTTTTTTTCAGTAAGTGGAAAATGACTTTTTTTTTACATTACTGGAGTGTTTTAGCTGTTCCCCTGTTAAAGCAGGAGGTTGAGGCAGCAGGTGTGATTCAGGCTTTCCAGCACACAGGGTCCTATCTCATCAGCTTTCATCTTTTTACTGAGAGATTGCTCACCAGTCACTCCCTGCCCTTGTCAAAAGTCCCTCCCCAGCTTTCCTGAAGCCCCCTCAGGCACAGGAAGGTGCTCTAAGGTCTCCCTGGAGCCTTCTCTTTTCCAGGCTGAACACCCCAACTGTCCCAGCCTTCCCTCATAGGAAAGGTGCTCCAGCCCTCCATCACCTTCATGGCTTCCCCTGGACATTCTCCAGGAGCTTCGTGTCCTTCTTGTGTTGGGTCCTCCAGAGTTGGACACACTTCTCCAGGCAGGGTCCCATGAGAGCAGAGCTGAGGAGGAGAATCCCCTCCCCTCACCTGGTGGCTTCTTTAGCTGCAGCCCAGGACGTGGTGCCTTTCTGGGCTGCAGGTGCCTATTGCTCATTCACCTCGAGCTTCTCGTCCACCATCATCACCCTCAAGCCCTTCTCCTCAGAGCTTTCTTCAATCCCTTCCCCACCTGACCTGTATATCATAGAATCATAGAATCTTAGGGGCTGGAAGGGACCTCGAGAGATCATCTAGTCCAACCCCCCTGCCAGAGCAGGGTCACCTAGAGTACATCACACAGGAACTCATCCAGGTGGGTTTTGAATGTCTCCAGTGAGGGAGACTCCACAACCTCCCTGGGCAGTCTGTTCCAGTGCTCTGTCACTCTTACAGTAAAAAAATTTTTTCGGATATTCACCTTGAACCTCCTATGCTCCAATTTACACCCATTACCCCTTGTCCTATCACTGGTCATCACCGAGAAAAGCCTAACTCCGTCCCCCTGACACTCACCCCTTACATATTTGTAAACATTGATGAGGTCACCCCTCAGTCTCCTTTTCTCCAAGCTAAAGAGACCCAGCTCCCTCAGCCTTTCCTCATAAGGGAGATGTTCCACTCCCCTAATCATCTTCGTAGCTCTGCGCTGGACTCTCTCGAGCAGTTCCCTGTCCTTTTTGAACTGAGGGGCCCAGAACTGGACACAATACTCCAGATGTGGCCTCACCAATGCAGAATAGAGGGGGAGGAGAACCTCTCTTGACCTACTAACCACACCCTTTCTAATGCACCCCAGGATGCCATTGGCCTTCTTGGCCACAAGGGCACATTGCTGGCTCATGGTCATCCTCCTGTCTACCAGGACCCCCAGGTCTCTTTCACCTACACTACTCTCCAGCAGTTCAGCCCCCAACCTGTACTGGGACATGGTGTTGTTCTTCCCCAAATGTAAAACTCTGCACTTCCCCTTGTTGAATTTCATCATGTTTCTCCCCGCCCAACTCTCCAACCTATCTAAGTCTCTCTGAATGGCAGCACAGCCTTCTGGTGTGTCAGCCACTCCTCCCAGCTTAGTGTCATCAGCAAACTTGCTGAGGGTACATTCTATACCCTCATCCAGGTCGTTGATGAAGATGTTGAACAACACCGGTCCCAGCACCGACCCTTGTGGGACTCCACTAGTAACACACCTCCAACCAGATTCTACCCCATTGACTACAACTCTCTGACTCCTTCCTTTCAACCAGTTCCTAATCCACCTCACTTCCTGGTCACCAAACCCATACCTGATCAACTTATCCACAAGGATGCTGTGGGAGACGGTGTCAAATGCTTTACTGAAATCAAGATAAACCACATCTACCGCTCTACCATCATCTATCCACCTAGTAATTTCCTCATAGAAGGCTATGAGGTTAGTCAAACATGATTTACCCTTGATAAAACCATGCTGACTGCTCTTGATGACCCCCATGTCCTTGATGTGCCTGGAGATAGTGACAAGAACAAGTTGTTCCATCACCTTTCCAGGGATGGAGGTGAGGCTGACCGGTCTATAGTTACCCGGGTCCTCCTTCTTGCCCTTCTTGTAGACTGGAGTGACATTTGCTATCCTCCAGTCCTCAGGCACCTCACCTGTTGCCCATGATTTACTGAAGATGATGGAGAGTGGCCTAGCAATGACCTCCGCCAGCTCCCTCAGCACCCTTGGGTGCATTCCATCTGGACCCATTGATTTATGGATGTCCAGATTACTCAACTGATCCCTAACCCAATCCTCATCTACCATGTCAAACTCTTCCTCTATCTTGACTTCTTCTGGGGCTATATGAATCTGGTTCGTTGCCTGAGAAGTTTCCCGGGTGGCTTGCTGTGCTTTGTAAAAAGTGTGGGAGGGATGTGAGGATGTGAGGGATGTGGTGGCAGCGTCCCCCAGGCTGGGGGGAGCAACTGTAAAACCAGGAGAGTGGAGTGGACGTGGTTAGTGGTGCTTCAGTGCCACACGAGATTGAAGAAGTAGTCCTCACCGAGGGGCTGACTTCGGTTAGTTCTGCAAGGTTTGCTCCTCACCTGCTGTTGCATGGTGCTTTTAGAAGGAGGGTTCTGGAGGAGAGGGCACAGTGGGAGAAAATACCAGGGCAGGAGCAGCCCTGAGCCTCCGAGGCAAGGAGGAACTTGGACACTGCACAGGGTGCTCATGTCTGCTGGGTCCCTTTTACAGCCAACACAATCCTTTTCCTGGGTAATCCTCTTGCTGAGCCCAAAAATATTGGTGTTGCCGGGGATTTTGCTTGTTTTTTTTTCCTTTCCGAAGCCTTGACACCCTCCTGCTTGACACCCTCCCCCAACCCTGAAGGAGGAAACGTGCCTGGAGCAGGCAGCTGGGGTGGTGGTTGGATGGGAGCGTGATGGACGTGACTCAGTGGAGAGGCAGAGGCCCTGCTGTGGCTGTTTGGCCCATGGAAAAGGCAGGAGCCCCCCTGGCCAGTCTCCGTGCCACGTACCAGTGACTCTGCATCAGCTGAGAGGGATGGGGAGAAAGGGGAAGGGGGGGTAAAGAGACATGGGCAGGAAAAACCAAATGTAGGTGAGGTGTGGAGGGCGGCTCATCCAGCTTCGGTTTGCTGTGAAGTGCTGGGAGTGAGTGTGGGCTTTGTCCTGTAGTTTTGCCTCTTAAATTACTTTGCTTAAGCCGAAAAGGGAAGGAGAACTCTTTGCTGAAGGAAGTGATTTCACAGTGGTCAGCCCAATGGGAAAAGGGGAATTCTGGGGAGGGCCACAGGGGGACAGATGCTCCAGTGGGTGGGACAAAGTCTAAAAAAATAACCAACCCCCCCAGAAAAGCTGAGCTGTTCTTGGTATTGCATCTTCCAGCTTTGAGAGGTGGTTGGTTCTGAATGGTGACCACAGGATTTCTTTGTGGGGATAAGATGCAGCTCCCTTTGCTCTGCTGGTGCAGACCCTGAAATGGGGACTGATTGTGCTTTAAACCCCAGCAGTTCTGGTTTTCTGCAATGGAGTGCACATGTCTGTCTTTTTCTGCCTTGGAGCCTGGTCCTTGCCCAAAGTTCATGGCATGATGATCACAGCATCATAGCTTCACTGTTGAATTAGAATCATAGAATGGGTTGGGTTGGAAGAATGGGTTGGGTTAAAGATCATCTAGTTCCAGCTGCTAATTACATCAGAGGTATTAGGGTACCTTTGAACAGAAGGAGCTGTGTAGTTGTTGGAGTCCCTCCATTTTCTCACATGCTGTCACATAAGTTTTCTGTAAGCACTGGCAGCCAGTGAAGGTCTCTCCTCAACAGACCATTTCTCATTATATGCTGCATCAGGGAAGCACAGTGCGATTTTGCTCTCTGCGTTTGAGTTGGCTCACCCCATTAGGTCTCAGCACAAGATGATAAATTCCTTTAAATAAAGGGGTTTGCTCTTTTGCAGCTCCTGCTTGCCCAGGGGCTGAATTCTGGAGGTGTCCAAAGCTGCACGTGAGGGTGGGTCAGACCTTAAACCAGCCTTGCCTTGAATGCTCCCACTTGTGTGATGCTCCTTCCTGAAGCTGCCTTCAGAAGTGCTGTGCAAAAACAAAAAAATGACAGAGATTTTGTTTGTTTCCTCTTGCCCTGCTGTGAGTTGAGCAAGTGTAGAATTTAGTTTTCATTGGTTTTGACAACCTGCTGTTCCTCTTTCTCTCTACGAGGTCCGTTCTTTCGATTAACTAATTTTCTTGGTATGTGCCTGTTCTTGCAGAGTGTTCTGGGTAACCCTAGACCAAAGCTTTTTGTCTCATCATTTGGTCCTTGTAGGCACCTGTAAAACTATGTGGGGAAAACAGAAATTATGATAATGCTAAAACACATTTGGAGTCTCACCTATGGCTAACAGCTTGCAGCTTGGATCCTCAGTCATTTTGCTTTTAGTGAAACAAAAGTAATATCTTTGCTCTCTACAGCCTGTTCTAGAATGCATTAAAAAGAAGCATTTAGCAAAACATTTTCAAAAAAATGAATAAATAAGTAATGCTGAAGGCTTTACAGAGCCTCTTACAGAGGCTGGTCTGGTCAAGTGATTTTTTAAAATAAGACTTAGGTATCTAAATCTCTTAGGCACTCCCACATATTTATTTGTTTATTTTCACACCAACAAAAAGTGATGCTGCTAAAATAATCTGTGGCTCAAGCAAGTCATCTACAGTGAAAGCTGAACTGGTGTATTTAATTTTCTAGGAAAGCACATGGCAAAGTGTCTGAAAATGCTGATTTGCCTCCCACCACATAGGAAAGAGCTACTGCATCTCTTTCAGCAACGGCAGAAACGAAGTGTGGGGACAAAGAAGTTATTTGCCCCTCCCTGCAGGGCAAGGGAGCACCAGTGTCTGCAAAGGAGCTGGCCATCTGTCCCCCCTGGCCCCTCTGCCATGGGTTATGGATGGCATTTTGTCAGCACTGCCACATTCCTTCTTCACTGCCACGATTCCTTTTTAGCCTTGTGTGGCTGGATGAGGACAAACTCCTTTTTTTTCCTGGGTCCCTGCTGTTGGGAGACAGGGGGGCTGCCAGCCCCAGGCTGCTGGGCTCATTCCCCAGCTGCTGCCTTGGGATGTGACACTGGCTGGGCCGTTTCACTTCCCCTGAGCCCTGCTTGCCCTTCTCTGGGCAGAGGTTGGCTTGGCAGCTGATGGGCAGCGTTATGAAACCCTCGGGTCGCCGTCTGAAAGGAAGGCAGTGGGGCTTCTGAGAAGAAGCAGTTGCAGCGTGGCAGGATGGCACGTGGCTTTCTGAGCAGGGTAGATGTGTTGGCACAAGGGGGAGGAAACTCCCAGTGGAAAATTATTAATCAAAAAGCCGCTTTTCACAGGGTGCTGCTCTCAGGCAGGTGAGTTTGCAGTGCGTCCTTTTCCTCCCTGCAATGAGTTTCTGTCTGTCCTGTTGTACCCACCTGCTTTTGGGATGGGAAGGAACTGTAGCCTCTTGCAGCATCTCCTGCTCTTCTCATTCTGCTTCCTGTAAGTACCAGCTCAAGTATTTCCTTGGCCTCAGCAACCTCTGCGGGACCCTGAGTGAATTTGAGGCTGTACTGATTGCAAGCAGGAATAGCACAGCTGTTTATTGCACAGTATTTCTGACTACTGAAACAGACATCCAGCTTCTGCTGTGTTTCTCTGAGCAGATCAGGCTGAGGAGAGTTACTAAATAAAGATTTGCATACACTTTCAAGGGGTGGTCTGTAAGAAATGCAGTATCCCACACCTTGGGTTTTTGGGAAGGCTTGGAGGGACTGCCTGAGGGTAGGAAGGCTCTGGGCTGGCTAGATCAATGGGCTAAGGCAAATTGTCTGAGGCTCAGCCAGGCCAAGTGTCACGTCTTGCATTTGAGTCACACCAACCCCAGGCAACGCTCCAGGCTTGGGGAAGAGAGGCCCAGAAGTGCCCAGAGGAAAAGGACCTGGGGTGTTGGTTGAGAGCAGCTGAATATGAGCCAGTGAGTGCCCAGGTGGCCCAGAAGGCACCAGCATCCTGGCTTGTGTCAGCACTGGTGTGTCCAGCAGGAGCAGGGCAGGGCTGGTCCCCCTGTGCTGGGCCCTGGGGAGGGGGCACCTGGAATCCTGGGGTCAGGTCTGGGCCCCTCAGGACAAGAAGGAGATGGAGGGGCTGGAGCGTGTCCAGAGAAGGGCAAGGGAGCTGGGGCAGGGTCTGGAGCACAAGTGTGAGGAGGAGCAGCTGAGGGAGCTGGGGGTGTCCAGGCTGGAGCAAAGGAGGCTGAGGGGAGACCTGCTGGCTCTGCAGCTGCCTGAGAGGAGGTTGGAGCCAGGGGGGTCGGGCTCTGCTCCCCAGGAACAAGGGATGGGACAAGAGGAAATGGGCTGCAGTGGTGCCAGGGGAGGCTGAG
>NW_009954546.1:710827-712847 GCF_000747805.2 Chaetura pelagica
AGATGTGGTGCTGAGGGACATGGGGCAGGGGTGGCCTGGGCAGGGCTGGGGGAGTGGTTGGACTGGATGGTCCTAAAGGGCTCTTCCAACCAAAATTATTGTACGATTGTCCAATGTCATTGGCTTCACAGCTTGTGTGTCTGGAGGGGGATTTCCATGTAAGGCAAGGGAGAGGGTGGAAATGTCAAGCTCAGCAGCTTTCACTGTGACTTAGCACAACTTAATGACTTCCAATGCCCATGAGAGCATTTTAGCCCATGTTTTAGCTAAAAGTGCAAACAAAACCCAAAACATCACAACAAACACACAAATTTATTCTCCTCAGTGACTCTGTCAGGAGAATGATGTGAACCCAGGCAGTGAGTTGGGAAGGGGGTGGGGACACACACCGTGTCCTGCTGAGCCCTCTGGGCTTGAGAAACATCAGCTGCTGCTTTGTCACCTTGAAATCATCCTTCACAGTTTCCATGGGATGTCCTCTAAATAGCTCATGGGCTCAGAGCTCTGCCCAGCAGGGAGGAACAGGACAGCTGTTTGCTGCAGGGTGGGAACACAGATGGTTGTCCCCCCACACCCCTCTGGTTGGGGAGGGCTTGGTGCAACTCCCCATCCTCCATGCTGCCTTTGGCTTAGTTCATTATGCCTTTAAATCTTTTCCACTGTGCCCACGGCTCTGTGTTCTTCCTCTTGCCCTTCCTCTTTTATTTCTCCCTGCCAGCCCTGTCTTTGGGACATCCCATGGGCAGTCACCCTGGTCCTTTTTATTCTTTCTGTGCTGCAAAGGCTGGTTTCATGGCATACAACCCTGCCCAGCTCCTTCTCATCCAGGAGCTCCTGCTGCCTGGAAGCTGTTCTTTTGGACACCTCCAGCATTTCTATTTCCTCCTGTGTTTCATGTAACATATTCCACTATGAGGTCTGGTCCAACTTTGGGAGCTCAGCAAATAACACAAGTGCTGAAATTAAATCTTCCTTCTGGGGGAGGAAGGGCGATAAAATAGGTTAGTGCACATTTTTGATGGATGCTGCTGATTTTTCCCAAGACAGTGCCAGACAGCACAGCAAACCCAAGCAACAGAAGGGGGTGCAGGAACCCTAGGGTGCCCCCTGACATGCAGCCGTGTGGGTCTGACCTCTCTGTCCTGCCTGGGCTTACAGGGACTGACAGTTTTTTTCCACATCCGTTTTATTTCCTTTGAAACCAGGGATAGGAAGTCGGGCTATGATGCCCCTGTGTTCTGCCCCTGTGAAGACTGACTTCAGTGCAAGTGTGTTTCCTTTTTCACAGGCCTGATCAGCAAAGACAAAACACAAACCAAGAACTGGTTGTGGGTTTACCAGGAATAACCCCATCTTGGAGGGACGTTTGTGCTCTGTAAAGAAACGGAAGGTGTCTTGGTTTCTGCTTAGGTCCTGCTCCACAGTCCTCTCTTCCTGCCAGTTCTCTGCCTACTCTCATCTTTGAACCATTTCCTGAATTTCTCCATCCTGCCATTATTCCTCTTCAAGCTTCTCAGTAACTGTTTGTGCTTTTTGCATCGTTTCCCTGAGTTTCATATCTGCTCCTCCGATTGCTTCCTTTCTGTAGCCTCTCTCCCTGGCATTTTTGCTCCTGTGTGTGCCTCACTGTGCAACAGCGACTCATTCTCTTTGCAGGTGACAACCGGTAGCACCTTCTTCTCAGTCCCCTGCATCTGCCTCAGGCTTTTTCCAGAGCAGAGCTCCTGGTCAGGGCATCTCTTTGTATTATCAGCACTTAGGAGCCCTGCCCTTGGCCCAGGTCTCCAGGGTGGTAAATCCTTAAGAGTTTTAGGGCAAAAATACTTTTTTTTTTTCCTTTTATTTTGTTTGTTTGTTTGTTTTGTTTTGTTTTGTCATAAGCTGCTTCAAGGCGTGGAAATAATGGGACCAAGTTAGTCAACCTGCATCCTAGCCCACCTATGTCATTGCTGCATGTATACATATGTACATTTTTTTAACAGCATCAATGCAATGTAAGTTTTTAAGAAGTGTTTTGAAG
>NW_009954546.1:712886-727715 GCF_000747805.2 Chaetura pelagica
AAAGAGTGAGTGGCACTTTGGGGCTGGAAGCCCTGGGTTGGAAGGTGGGACTTGGCGTTGTGGGTGGAGTAGGCAGGACCTCTCCATGGCTGTGATGTTTTGTGGGGGATGAAGAAGCTGGCTATCTGTGAAGTGCTGAAGGGCATACAGGAGCAGTGGGGGACAAGCTGGTACCTGGGGAAGTGATCTTTGTGGTGGTGTTTTGAGTTGAGGTGCGGGACTGTTCCTTGTTGCAAGGCCAAAGAGAAGGCTGTCACAGCAGCAGTCTTTGGGTGCATCCATTCATTACTGTGGGGGAAGCAAGAGAAGCCCATAGCTCAGTGATCCAGTGCAGAAAAGTCTGATACATTCACCTCCAGCACAGAGGTATGCTCCCACAAATAGGAGGGTGAAGCCCAGAATAGTGCAGGTCAACGCTAACCAAGACCTATCTCCCTGTCTGCAGAAACTGGGAGAAGCAGTCGTAAGATGGGCTGTATCTAGAGACTTGGAGAGTTTTTATGTTTGATTTCATTAAGTTGGAGATGACAGCTAAGCTCCTAGAAGGAGATGCCATGTGCCATGGTGCAAGCTGTGCTTAGGCCACGGGGTAGAGACAGGACTTTGTAGGACTCACCTTTTCCGTTTTCTGAAAGCTACGGAAGTGCCTTGTCCCAAATTGCCATCATTATTCCCTTTCTGGAGCCTCTCCCACCCTTGAAAGAAAAAGATCTTGTTTCATAAAGAGGCACTTGCACACTTGCTCCCAGGTGAGCCATTGCTTGTCCAAATGCTGCTGGAGGTGGCAGTGGCCATTGGGCTGTGCTGACAAAAATGTGACTCCTGTTCTTGTGTTTTCAGAGTACGGATCTGACAAGCACAGTTGGCTATGACAGCATCATTCAACATCTGAATGATGGCAGGAAGAACTGCAAAGAGTTTGAAGACTTCTTGAAGGAGAGGTATGAACCTGCTGCTGAAAATGGGTTGGTTTGAACCTGGAGAAGTGAAGTGGGGGCACTGTGTCTGCTCTGTGTATTCCCATTTTGGTTTCTGTTGCATTTAACTGTCCGCTATGTTAAAACACCTTTGATTTTTGATTGATGAGAAACTTGCTCTCTGACACTGTCCTTGCCTTGCGTGGCTGGTGCAGTGGTTTGAAGTCCATGGCCAAGAATACTTGGCTGTGAGGCAGTGATGGTGCCCAGGGCTTGATGCTCACATTTTGAACTGCCTGTTAAAAAGAAAGAGGAATCAGGAGCACTAGACAGTTGCTAGACATCTGTACTGATGTGTTTGTTACTGATGTGTCTGCTGGTGGCCTGCCCAGGCCACACACTCTCCCATGAGGTTCACCTTGCTGTTCAGCTTGTAGCAGATAAAGTGAAGACCTTGGCATAGAAGTAGTATGGCTTTGTCATGATTTTGTCTTCGTACATTATGGACAAACTAAGACACTCTAGAAATCAACAAGAATAGCATCTGCACCTCTGTTAGAGACAGGCATTTTTAAGGAGCTATTTATTTTATCCAGCAGACCTTCTAATGCCAGCCTGTAGCAGTGCTTGTTTCTCTACAGTGACTGCAGGCAGCCAGTGCAGTTTGTGCAGATGGAGATTTCATTTCACCTACACTTCACCAAGCAAGCCCAGCTGTGGTTGTCTGTACAGATTTCAAAGCAGCTGTGGAAAGCTGGTTGTTCTTTGACTGCAACACACAGGCCTTCTTTCTCCCAGCTCTGTTTTTCAAGAGGGGAGGACACACAGTCTCTCAAAGGTGTTGCTTATGTTACCTCACAAGATGTGGCCCCCTCTTCAGTGTCCTCCCAAAGGACCACAGGTGGGAAGGAGAGAGCACTGATTGCCTCGTTGTTAAAAGTCATGAAGAGCAGAAATGGCCCAGATGAGCTTTGGGGTGCATGTATGGTGGCTGGGTGGTCTTTGAGGTTCCTACTGCCTTCTGTCACATTTGGTTTAACTCAGCCAAATCAGATTCAAAAGTACTTTGTGTGCATGAACCAACAGACACTGATGTCCCAGATGCATAAAATGTGATCACATGAGCCGTGTATCCACAGGAAACTAAAAACTACTCACCTGACTCACCTGGCTGCATCTAGCCACCAGCTTAGTCCTTCATCTCCTGCAGTGGTGGTCCTTGCACCCATCAGCCATGAGAAAATGGGGAGAGCAATGCACTGGGGCCACTGACACAGTAAAACAAAGTGTTTTCACTAGAAATGTTGTTGGGTGACTGCTAGCAACAGCCTTCCTTCAGCCAGCCATGCCCAGCAGGTCAGAAGGCAGGGAGGGTGTTAAGAGCAGGTCTTGGCCTCTGCTGCAAACACGCTTATGAAATGAGAACTTCCTCTCTTTTTCCTTAACAGGGCAATTATAGAAGAAAAATATGGCAAAGAGCTGATTAACTTGTCAAAGAAGAAGCCCTGCGGGCAGACGGAGCTGAAGTAAGTTCACAGCCCTGTGTGTGATTTGCTTTTTTGGGTGTCCTTGCTTGGAGCAGCGAAGGAGCAGGAGAAGGAAGGAGGCGGTGAGAGAGAAAACAGTGTTGAAATGTGATGGGGGCTCTACCAGAAGATGATCTGAAATCAATCGTATGAAGGAACAGTGCACAGTGGGGTTGGACTTTGCCAGTAAATGAGTTGGACTCCACCAAGTTCCCACCAGCCACAGATTAACCAAAGCATCACAGATGCTCAGGCGAGAGGCAGGTGAGAGCTGAGGATCATGAGACATTGGGGTTGCTCTTGGCTTTTTTCTGTGGCCAGAGTAAAGTACAGGTACTTCCTTGACCCAAACTATGTACATCTTCAAAGCCCAGTGTGTTACCATCTCACAGGGGTGCTGTGGCTGCTGCAGTTGGGTCCATGAGGGGGTCTCCACTTCTCCAGAGACCCTTGGCATCTTCTGCATCCTGCTTTGCTTCTGTACTTTATACATGCCTGAGCTGATTTACATGGTAGTTTTTATACTGTTTTATATTGAGGTGTCACATATAATGTTTCTGAAGTATTTATTGTACAATATTAACAGGGAGAAAAGTTCCCTACATTTCCAACCAGTGGCCATTGTATCAAGGGGAAGGTGTTCATATATCCCAAATGATATTTTTAGAAGGCTGCCTGAAACGTTTGTCATGAAAGTCAGAATTTTTAATAGCACCCATTGTTCAGAAAGATGTAAAGTAGAAAAACCAAGTGAGCTGTGTTATACTCACTGAGAGGAAAAAAGCCAGAGGTGTAAAGAGGGTAAATAAACCTGATTTGAGCTGCTTTGGTCAGTGTTGAGTGGGGGTTTTCCTATCCAGACCTGGGGAGGTGCACTTCTGATGCCTGCACCTGGCTGTGCTTTCCCACTTTTCTTTTTAATGCTCTGCCTGTTTTTCAGCACACTGAAGAGATCCCTGGATGTTTTCAAGCAACGTAAGTAATTCTTCATGTTTGTCAGGACACTTGGCAGTGCCAAAGCCTGCAGGCAACTGCTTGGGAAGAAAATAGCAGAGAAATTTCCAGAGCAGTGCAATGGTGGGGTCAGGTGCTCATTCCAGTGTGTGGTGCTTGGGATGGAGCACTTCAGGGTATGGGTGGGAGAGGACCCAGATGGGTTGTCCCTTTGGAGATCTCTTGGGCTTTCCAGGATGGCTGCAGCTGAGAAGTTGTGCTTGCATTTTATATTAGAAACTGGGCATCAGAAGCTCAGGAGGAGTTTGTTGGACAGGTTTGCCTTGCCTCTTCACACGTGTATGAAGTAATTTGCACCTGGAATCCTGGGGTCAGGTCTGGGCCCCTCAGGACAAGAAGGAGATGGAGGGGCTGGAGCATGTCCAGAGAAGGGCAAGGGAGCTGGGGCAGGGTCTGGAGCACAAGGGTGAGGAGGAGCAGCTGAGGGAGCTGGGGGTGTCCAGGCTGGAGCAAAGGAGGCTGAGGGGAGACCTTCTGGCTCTGCAGCTGCCTGAGAGGAGGTTGGAGCCAGGGGGGTCGGGCTCTGCTCCCCAGGAACAAGGGATGGGACAAGAGGAGATGGGCTGCAGTGGTGCCAGGGGAGGCTGAGATGGGATGTTGGGCAGCATTTCTTGCTGGCCAGGGTTGTCAGGCCTTGGCCCAGGCTGCCCAGGGCAGGGCTGGAGTCCTCATCATTGGCCCTGGTCAGGTTTGTCTGCTGCTCTGTCCCTTGATGAACCTCACTAATGAGGCTCTGCCCTCCCAGCAGCCAACCATCAAAAGCTGTGAGTTTGAAACATCTCTGGGGGCTGAATCATGACCTACAGTTGGGCTTAGCTCCCTGGATGAGCTTGCTGGTGTGGTGTTTTGTGGTATGGTCGCTCACCTTCAGCAAGATGAGCCTGAGCTTTTTTTAGCATTATTTTTTCCTGTGCCCCAAGGAGGTTGGCTGCTCCCCCGGGGCAACACTCCCCTCACACAGCTGCTTCAGGGTGCGAGGTGTTGAAACATGCCTGGGTTCATCCGGATGAGGGAGAGCTGTGGCTGTGCTCGTTTTAATAAATTCTCTTGATAGGAGTGGACTTGGTGATCTCAGAGGTCTTTTCCAACCTCAGTAGTTCTGTGATTCTGTGAGTGTTCTTGAACTGAAGGGCAGGCCCCAGCAAGTCTCATGCTGAATAGGTCCTTACTTAGGCACTGCCTGGATTCTGCTTCAAAAGTACTGCTACTTCTATGTGTTTCTGCAAGAGGATGTATGAGGTGGGGTCAGTTTGATGTCAGCTACAACAGTTGACTTGAGCAACAGATTCCTTTTAGTGTCATATGTGTTTGTTTGTTTGTTTCTTTGCTTGTTTGCAGAGATAGACAATGTGGGACAAGGTCACATCCAGCTGGCGCAAACCCTGCGGGAGGAAGCAAAAAAGATGGAGGAATTCAGGGAAAAGCAAAAACTGCATCGGAAAAAGGTCAGGTGCAGTGGGACGGGCTGCTCCTGGCTGGTGTCTCTGGCCCTGCCCCTGCCCTCTCCGTGCCCCTGGTGCTGGCTGCTGTAAGGAAGTCCTGACCTCCTTCCTGCATGTTGCAACCGTGTTGGTGAACTCTGTGGCAACTTCTGACTTCCTTCTCACTGCTGTGTCTTCATTTGCGTCTTCACTTCACCTTCTGGGGCTAGTGA
Source organism: Chaetura pelagica (assembly GCF_000747805.2). Lineage (NCBI taxonomy): Eukaryota > Metazoa > Chordata > Aves > Apodiformes > Apodidae > Chaetura > Chaetura pelagica. The sequence goes on from NW_009954546.1 coordinate 717,998, forward strand.
TTGTAGGGGCTCAGGCCCAGGGCCACCAGCCTCAACCTCCATGTGTTTAAGAATGGGCATATAGTGATGTATCATCTCCATGGGGTCTGCTGAAATCAGCAAGCTCTTTAACTTCTGATTTGAGTTACCTTTGTCTGGAAAATTAGGGAAAACTGGTAGAACCAGTGGCTGGTTTGGACCTAGCAGAGGGGATTGGGCTTCCCAATTTTGCTGAGCCCTGTGGAGGTGATACAGCCCTATATTTTGCTAGGATTGCTTTTGTAGAGCTCGTTTGTATACACAAGGGGAGGCTTAGATAGAAGTGTGAACAATGAATGTCTTGGATGGGTTTTGTGAAGATCCTCTGTGTAAGAAGAAGTCCTTAAACCCATCTCAGTCTGGTCCATGCCTCTTCCTTTCCTAAGCCACACCGTTCATCCTGGAGCTTTGATGATCAGCCACGTGCTGACTTTGGGTCTGTTGTCTTCACAGATAGAGCTGATAATGGATGCAATCCACAAGAACAGGAATTTGCAGTACAAGAAGACCATGGAGGTAAAGCAGATGTGCTGCTGTTACTTCCCATATGGGTTAATGCTGCTGGCATACACACACGTGGTGCTGGGGCTGACTGAAACTCGGGGGTCTTCCTCCCTTCTGCGAGCCCCTGTATTTTGTCTGCATGAGTGGTGTGTAGGACATATGCACTGAAACCAAAGAATTTTCAAGGCAAGCTGGTAGCCTTGCAGGGCTGGGTATGAGTAATCTAGGTGTCCCTGACTTGCTTAACCTTGCGTGGGGAGCAGCTTGTCCTGCGAGGTGGGTTTTGCACGAGCAGAAGGGCACCCAGGACCCTGCGTGCCATGCCCTGCTCTGCTCCCACCTCTTCACCCGTGGGCTGTGCTCTCCTCCAGAGCCTCCTGCGTGAGCTGTGCTTGCACCCCCTTGCTTGCTGACACCCTCCTGCCCCGTGGGGTGGCTCTCCTAGGCCAAGAGGCTCTACGAACAGCGCTGCCGGGACAAGGACGAGGCGGAGCAGGCTGTGCACCGCAACGCCAACCTGGTGACACAGAGGCAGCAGGAGAAGGTAGGTGGGGGAAGGAGGAAAAAGGGCTGGGGATGAGACAGGAGGGCTGCCCATCTTCCCCAGTCGGGCTGCAGAGCCGTTGGTGACTCCTCCTCTTACCTTTCTTCTCTGTCCCATTTTTTTGGGCAGCTGTTCCTGAAGCTGGCTCAGACGAAATCGGCTCTGGAGGATTCTGGTGAGCGTGGAGAGCGTTTCCTGGGGCAGAGGGGTTGGGAAGCCATGGCATGGCTCTTGGCTGAACTCCAGCTCTAGGGTCAGGCACAGCTCCTCAGAAACATGTGCCCAAAGTGTTGGAGGTGGGCACCTTCCCTGGAGAAGCCTGCGTGGCCCCACCAAGGCTGCTCCCACAGCGAGATGCTCCCCCTCGCTCTGCATCCCCTTGCAATGCCCAGCTGCAGCTGGGCTCCCACAGGATTGCTGCTTTGTCCACCACATCCCAGCCACTTCAAACTTCACATGCTACATTCTAGCAAACGGGTTTTTTTTAATTAATGTTACTTAGATGACAATGTGGTTTCCCCCGCAGACAGGAGTTACCAGCAGAACATTACTACACTGGAGAAGATCCGGGAAGAATGGCAGAAAGAGCACATCAAAGCTTGTGAGGTAAATGCCCTGAAACACTTTCACAAGGCAACATGGTCCTCGGGATGTCCGTCCCTTGCTGTGGGTGTCAAGGGTGGTGAAGATTTGCCCTCTCTGTGTTCCCCTGGCAGTGAAGCAGCAGGAAATGTTGCAGCTCACCCTGTCTGTGCTTCACACTTGGCTTCTGGATTCAAGGTCCCACTACTTAAAGGGTCCCACTGTTATTTTTCTTTCTTTTTTTTCTTCCACCACCTTTTAAAATTGACAGTCAGTGTACTAAGTAGTGATGTTTTTGCCCATTATCTGCCTGCAAGTTCAGTGTGGCCATTGTCTAGGACAGTGATGGTCATGGTCACCTCTGCATACCTGGTGACTTGAGGCCAGTGTGTTCTGCAGCTGCAGCACCACCCAGCAGCCTTCCAGAAACACTGGAAGACTTTAAATGTTCCTTGCAGCATAGGCTGGTGGTGGGCTGGGGACACAGGCTGGGTCCCCATGCAGCAGGATGCCCTCACCTTGCATCTCATGGACCACGTGGTAGTGTGGGAACTCCTCTAAGCAGCTGTGCCAGCTTAAAGCAGACTGCTAGCAAAGTGCTCTAGGAAAAAATTTCTAGCACATGCTGGGGAAGTTCAGAGCTGGTGGTGAGAAGGCCAAGCTTGCAGAAGGTCTTCCTATCCCCAGCCACACCACTGCCTTCCCAAGCTATTTCTCCTCAGGCCTCTATTTTACTTTTTTACTTTGTGTGGGGTGTGTGTTGGTGTCTCAGTGCTGGTGTGCTTTTAGTGCCTGGAGTCTACAAAAGACTCTGGTGGTGGGGTATGGGAAGCAGTAGTTTCAGTTCTACATGTGGATCACATGGAGGTTTTCCCCTTGGTGTGTTGCAAAGGTCATAACTGATAGCCAGTGTGCATGGACACTTGGGGTGAAAGGCTATCTTTCATGGAAATGCATAAAGGCACATGAAATTGAGGTATACGAGGCAGCAGATTCCAAAAGACTTGGATTTAAACCTGCTTGGAAAAGGGCTGGGCAGGAAAGAGGGAGAACAGCAGCTAGCCAATGCACCTCTGTTTTCACACATCCCCAGTGCTTTTTTTATTGCACTGTACCTGTGGGATGGAAGTGAGTTGGGAATGCAGGGCCATGGGATACCTAGGGAATGTCTGTTACCTTTAGGAAGCTGGCTTGGTCTCCTCAGAGGTAATGGTGTGCCAGGTGGCCCCTTTCACATTAGCCTTGCAGATCTTTCCAAGCTTAATGGTCATCTTTGAAATACTTGGTTGCATAGAGGGCTGATTTCTCCTCTCAACAAGCTGGAGGACTCATGGTTTCTATGTTTCCTACCAGAGAACACCATCACCTGCTCTTTGCTGAGGACAGTTGTCCTGGTTTGAAAGTAAAGGTGTGATCTTGAAGACCCAGCAGTTAGAAAAACATTCCACTTTTATCAGTCTTAGATGGAAGGCTCTGGTGCTAGTTAAATGAAAGCTCACTGAAGGAAAAAAAAAATCAGTAAAAGGAAAATTGGCTTCATCCTGGCTCAAACCAGGACAACAGTAACCTTTCTAATGGCACTTGGGATTGAGAAATGTTCAGGATAAAAGAGATTTGCTCTTGCTTTAAAGATCTTAGGGCTGATTTGTCTGTGTGGTTCCAGTTCTTCGAGACTCAGGAGTGCGAGCGGATCAACTACTTCCGCAACGCCCTCTGGCTTCATGTCAACCAGCTCTCCCAGGGCTGTGTCCAGAATGACGAGGTACGTCGAATCAAAATCTTCACTTTCCTGTTTGGAAAGCAAAGCCCAGTTTGCTTTCCTGTGCCCTGATCTCTGCTATGTCCCCATGGTGCTGTGGCCTTTGATGGGCCACCAGACACCAGCATGAGTGTGCAGGCAGAAGGTTTTGGCTGGAGCTTGTGCAGATGAGGTTTTCTCTGGGATTCCCATGTTTTTTGAGGGTGGTGAAACACTGGGCCAGATTGCCTGGAGAGAGATGGTGGGAGATGCCCCATCCCTGGCAACGTTCCACGTCAGGTTGGACGGGGCTCTGAGCAACCTGATCTAGTTGCAGATGTCCCTGCTCACTGGAGGGGGGTGGCACTGGATGGCATTTAAAGGTCCTGTCCAACCCAAACCATTCAGTTGAAGCCTGTGTCCTGAGTGAGCACTGGGCTTTCATGCCTCATGTGATAAATGATTAGGAAGAACGCTCTTGTTTTTTTCACCTGATTTACAGAAGTTAATATTTATTAATTATTAATTCTTTATATTTACACTTTTGTAAGCTTTTTATTTCCTGTTTGCAGAAATACGAGGAGATCCGCAGGAGTTTAGAAATGTGCAGCATTGAGAAGGATATTGACTTTTTTGTAAATTTACGCAAAACTGGAAGTTCGGCCCCAGGTAAGAGCTCGGCAGAATTTCACAAAGTAGTGTTCACTTCCTTCTAGTCCTTGTGGGGCTGCTGCTCTGACCAGCATCCATTTGGATGCAAAAATGTTGCTTTTGCAACATCACTCCTTTCAGAAACTGGCAGGCAGGCCTAGTCTTTGCCACTTACTACCACTCATCTCCCTTTCTCATAACTTATTATCCTAGAGAGAATAAAGACTTAGCAGCTGAATCCTGATGTTGACAAGTGGTTATAATTATAAAAGGTCTATACTTCACCATTGTTACTCTTTTCTAGCTCCTGTTGTTTATGAAAACTACTATAATGCACAGAGAAATGTGGCTCCTGCAAGAAGTCCTGTTCCTGTGCCTATATCAAGGTAAGGGACATAACATTTGCAGTTGCAAATTATGCTATCCAAAAAGAAAAACCAAAGTCAAAGCAAACAAATAAAAAAAAACCCAAGCATATTTTCTTGCTTTCAGTCTGTTGGAGGCTTGACTTGGGAGTATTAAAGGAAAATATTTCCCATGCCATGTAGTCCATCTCTCTCCACAGCAGGAGCTGTGCCAATGTGCTGCCTGTAATAAGCTCTTCAAGGACTCCTTTAAGCCCAGTCAGAGGTTTTTGCTCTCCCCTTTGGGGTAATTTCTCCCTTCTCATGGGTGGTAATCTTACTCAGAAAAGTGCTTGTGGTGAGGGTGTGGTCATATTCTCTTGTGCAAAGCATCTTCCAGAAGTCCTTTACCTTGAGGTGAGCAGCTGTGGTCTTCAAAAAGCAGAGAAGCAGAGCAGTTTCATATCTTGCTCCCTCTGGGAACAACCTGAGCTCCCTTCTAGAGCAGCTTTCGAATACCGAGATTAAACCTTATGGACTTCCTTGCATGGTTCTCCATGTGGTCTGTCTACCTGAGGAGAGATGGATCAGTTAAAAGTGTGCATGAGCAGAAGGAGGGACAGCAGAGTTGAATTCACTCCCCCTCTGCTGCTGGGCAGGGAGGACAGGGAGAAAGATACTTTTCCTTGAGTGGAGATGAGGATTCAGTGCCAAAGACTCTTGCTGAACATGAGTGTGCCACTTTGGCTGTCACACTGGGAGAGTAGTCATGTCCAGTTGTGGCTTCCTGATGTCTCACTCTGGGCAGAGGCATGTACAAACGCATGCCCTGAGGCCCACTTGTCTTCCCAGCTGAGTGCTTTTTGGACGATTTTTCCTCTCCTGCACCCTATCAGCTTTGATTCCCATCTTTGCCAAGCAGGCTGTCTGTGGCACATTCACCACAACATGCCTTGGAACCAGGTCATAAAGCCCAGACTGGCCAAACCTCTTGCCTTCCCACCAGCTCTGGGAGGGCAGTTTGGGAGTGCCAGAGCCATGGGAGTCCTGTAGCCACACAGATCCTCAGCTCTGTTTCCTTCTCTGCAGGAGGGCACCTCTACCTACCCCAACCAGTGCACCAGGTGAGTCACTTTCTTTGTGGGGTTTCTGGGTTGTGCTCTTCCCTATCAGATCATCAGCTTTAGCTCTCTAAAGAGATTGCTTTAGGTGAAGCTCCTGCTGCAAGTCCAGTCCCCACTGAAAGTTGCTGGGAAGTTGGACACTGACTTTGGAGGAGAGTTTTTTCACCTAGCAGAAGTTCTGATCAAAGCCCTTTGTGTAGGCATTTCCTACACACACAGATGTGTGATTTCCTTAACAATGCTTAAGCTCAGGATCAGTTTGTACCCCTCTCTGCTTCAACAGCACGAGCTGCATCGTTCTTCAGGGATGGGATACATCTCTTTGAGCCTCATTCCCTCTTACCTCCCACCACTTTAACATGGGTGGCCAGAGCATGGTGTTTTTGTCCTGTGTGAAGCCTCATAATAAGCATTTCTCATGAGCAGACCTGATTTTTTTGTGTGCTCTGTGTTTCAGGTGACCCTGATTATGCCACAGTTGAAGGCTACAGCTTGATACATTACTAACAGCCACAGTAAGTACTCACAACTGATGAAGAAGAGATTGAATATGAGATGCAGCTACTCAGGGACAGTGGAGAAAGAAAGGCCACCAGTTAAGGGATGATGTTCAGATCACCAGCTGGGAGTGACAATCATGTCAGCCCTCCCATCACTACCCTGAGCTGGAGTGGTGGTTTAGTTGCTGTTAATCTGTTCTGTTGGTTTTCCAGGCAGAAGACACCGTTGGTCTGGCCAGCATGGCAGAGATGGTGTTTCCAGTTATTCCCAGCCACACAGAGCTGAAGTGCTTCTCTGTTTTAAGAAAGTATTTAAGGACTCTGATAATTACTTGTACACTCAGAAAGTCTCTCCTAAAAATCTGTGCCTTTGATCAGCAAACTCCTTGGACAGATACCTCATCTTCACACTCAGGGGAAGAAAAGGAATTTAAGCAGTGGGCCTGGACACAGGGCAATTTTCTGTGCTGGAAGGAGATTTTGATTTGAAGTTCCTCTAAAGTGCAGCCACCTGGGAGAGGCTTGGAGCCTCCCACACTCCAGATAACTAGAGAAGCCTTACGTGCTAAGGGGAGCATTGCAATACTTGGGGCATCCTGGCCTGTGTTCAGGGCAGACCCATCTCAGATAGGTCTCAGGTTCCACTTTTGCCTGTTTCTGAAGTCTTTTCAGTAGGGGTGATTAAACTTACCCTGTAGATTTAATTTTGGTGAAGACTCTCAGGGGTCTTACTTAGAGGAGCACCAGCCATGGAGGAGACCAGGGTTTGGCTGTAGATGTGCTGCAGGCTCAAGAGCCAACACTGGAAGTGGCTTTGCATCTTCCTGGGGCAGCAGTTCCCAGTGCAGCCACCTAGAGAGGCTGTGCCACCACAACAAACTTTATGGGAAGTCCTTCATAGAATCCTAGAATCATCCTGGTTGGAAGGGGCCTTGAAGATCACCAAGTCCAACCATAACCTAAATCCCCCAACTATAACCTAATTTACCCATTCAGTGCTTAAATCATGTCCCTCAGCACTATATCTGTATTTCTTATAAACACTTCCAGGGATGGTGACTCCACCACCTCCCTGGGCAGCCTGTTTCACTGTCCAACCACTCTTTGGGTAAAGAAATTTAAAAAAAAAATCAGTCTGCTCTTCCAGCTGCCCCTCGGATGAGGGGCTTGTGGTTTTTTAGGCTTATGGGGCCTTGAAGATCACCAAGTCCAACCATAACCTAAATCCCCCAACTATAACCTAATTTACCCATTCAGTGCTTAAATCATGTCCCTCAGCACTATATCTGTATTTCTTATAAACACTTCCAGGGATGGTGACTCCACCACCTCCCTGGGCAGCCTGTTTCACTGTCCAACCACTCTTTGGGTAAAGAAATTTAAAAAAAAAATCAGTCTGCTCTTCCAGCTGCCCCTCGGATGAGGGGCTTGTGGTTTTTTAGGCTTATGGTATAGCTTGTCCCAGGTAGACTTTGGAGACCCCCATCTGATTAGCTTCTGGGAGTCCCTAAGCTTTGGGCTTGTTCTCACTATGCACCATTGGAAACAAACTTAGCTACTCATGTTGGGATGGAGCCATGAAACTTGTATTTTTGACCTGGTCTCCTCAAAGTTTGTGCCCTTCTTGTTACCATACCTATGATTATGGCTTTGATGCAGAAGCTGCTGGTCTCCATGAGGTTCCCATGTCCAGTGTTGCTTAACAGCTCCTCAGGGCCTTACGACTCTAGACAGAGGGACACAGGACACGGGGACTAGCCCACAGCTGAGCCATCTACACCTGGCACCAGGTGACTGACTTTGGAGCAACAGGAGCTGCTAGTTGTGTGGTGTTACTCAAGTTGAATCAGCATGAGTTCAGTGTGTGCCTAAGCCCACTGGTTCTTGGGGATTTTACCTTATTTCCTTGTGTGGAAGAAGATTTTGGTGAGCTTTAATATTTGTCCTGCTGCGTTATAATGAACCTTGTAAAGTGCACGTGTCAGTGAATCCATGTTTGTACTGTTTTGTTTCTGAAAGAACAAGTATACAAATACGCTTCTGAAGGAGCTTGCTGTAGTCTCAGTTCTTTAAATACACATTTTAAAAATAAGTTTTGAGACTCATGTGCTGGGTATCTGGGTTTGTTTAAAGGTTGCCACGTTCGCTTTCTGTCGGGGCTGGTACACCTTGAGTGCACCCTAGGATGTTCAGGTGGAGTGAGTTGCCTCTCCTGGAAAAAAACTCCCAAGAGGGTATTTTTCCTCAGCCTTTATTTCCCTACTTGCTCAGTACCAAGACAGCTGTGGCAGAGAACACCCCAAGGAAAGCTGCATGAGAACAGGTACTTGTGATTAGCCATGAGCTGCAGCCCACACAGGGCTGCTTCCACTGGAAGAATGTCAACCCTCCTGAGCATTGCACCATTTCCTCACTGGGCTTTTTCAGCTGCCTGAGCATGAGAGGTGGTACTAGCCTGTCCTGCATGTGGAGGTCCCCAGTGGGGCTGCCTGCACGTTCACTTCATGCACAGTAATCTGAAAGTAAGGGTGCTGTCTCTGAACTCAGCACCTGTTTGAACAGACCCAAAACCCAGCAAAACCTGGCTTAGAAGAGGAGTGTCCAGACATGGAGCTACTGGGAAGGAAGTCTGTGTGCCCATGAAAGCTGAACTGGCAATTTTATCTCGGGCATCTTCCCTCGCTTGGTTGTCTTCTAAGTGGTGCAGAAGACTTTGGCCACCTCCCATGCTCCTAGGCTTTCTCATAGACATCCTGCCTTCCCTGCCCTGGGAGAGAGAGAAGACAAAGGCCTTAGTAAGAACTGCTTTAATGAGACAGAGTAAGAAGAATACAGATACTGAATAAATCAGATTCTGGGCACCCTGCTGTCATGCAGAGTCAGTCAGAGCTCTCCCTTTTCAGTCCTTTGGGCTAATACATAAATTATCACAAGAAAACAGCTCTGTTAATAAAGGAAGTTCACATGAGAACTTGCTGCATTTCCAGACACAGGCAGAGGCAGGAAGCTGCCCCCAAGGGCTGGTACCTGGAAGGATCTGCCTGCAGGCCCCAAAACCATGACTCAGCTGGGCTCATCCTGTGGCTGAGGGGCTTGTGCAACTCAGCACTGCACAGCCCTGTGCCTGCCAAGGGGATGACAGAACCATCACATCATTTGGGTTGGAAAAGACCTTTAAGACCATAAAGTCCAACCATTCCCCCAGCCCTGCCAAGGCCACCCCTGCCCCATGTCCCTCAGCACCACATCTACACAGCTTGGAAACCCCTCCAGGGATGGGGACTCCAGCCCTGCCCTGGGCAGCCTGGGCCAGGGCCTGACAACCCTTTTGGTGAAGAAAAATGGCCTCTGAACATACAATGGGATCCCAGTCAGGATCAATGCATCCCCACCTTGGCTGACGTGCAGTTTTACCTTTCCCACAGATACTACGTTAATAGCCTATGGACTTCTCAAGCCCTAAACAAAGGTCCAACAGAGCAGACATTGCCAGTTAAAAGTTAACTCCCTCACTACGACGTCCTCTGCAAGGTGGGCTGGAGCTCTGTTGGGGCTTGTCCATCTGGGAGAAGTCACTTCTGCTCCCGGAGTGGCTTGGATCAGCCGTGGCTCCATGGGGACAGCGGGGCAGCAGGGCAGGGAGCAGAAGGGGCAGTGCGTGGTGGCTCTGGGGGGAGCCTGGAGGTGCCTGGGGAGCTGTCAGGCAGCCTGCA
>NW_009954546.1:728260-728611 GCF_000747805.2 Chaetura pelagica
GTGTGTCTGTGTCTGTGTCTGTGTGTGTCTGTGTGTGTGTGTCTGTGTGTGTGTGTGTCTGTGTGTGTGTGTGTGTGTGTGTGTGTGTGTGTGTGTGTGTGTGTGTGTGTGTGTGTGTGTGTGTGTGTGTGTGTGTGTGTGTGTGTGTGTGTGTGTGTGTGTGTGTGTGTGTGTGTGTGTGTGTGTGTGTGAGGGCCAGGCCCAAGGTAGCGGTGTGTGTGTGTGTGTGTGTGTGTGTGTGTGTGTGTGTGTGTGTGTGTGTGTGTGTGTGTGTGTGTCTGTGTGTGTGTGTGTGTGTGTCTGTGTGTGTGTGTGTGTGTGTGTGTGTGTGTGTGTGTGTGTGTGTGTGTG
>NW_009954546.1:728715-745994 GCF_000747805.2 Chaetura pelagica
GTCTGTGTGTGTGTGTGTGTCTGTGTCTGTGTCTGTGTCTGTGTGTCTGTCTGTCTGTGTGTGTGTCTGTGTGTCTGTGTGTGTGTGTCTGTGTGTGTGTCTGTGTGTCTGTGTCTGTGTGTGTGTGTGTCTGTGTCTGTGTGTGTGTCTGTGTGTGTCTGTGTGTGTCTGTGTGTGTGTCTGCGTCTGTGTCTGTGTGTCTGTGTCTGTGTGTCTGTCTGTATCTGTGTGTGTCTGTGTCTCTCTGTGTGTGTGTCTCTGTCTGTGTGTGTCTGTGTGTGTGTCTGTGTGTCAGGAAAGAGGGGTGTTTGTGTGTATCTGTGTATATATATATATACACACATACATGTGTCTGTGCCTGCCTGTGTCAGGGAAGGGGTGTGTGTGTGGGTGTCTGTGTCTGTCTGTCTATATATGTATATATGTGTGTCTGTGTATATATATACACATATATGTGTGTCTGTGCCTGTCTGCGTCAGGGAAGAGGGGTGTGTGTGTGTGTGTATATATGTGTGTGTGTGTGTATATGTATGTGTGTGTTGTGTCTGTGCCTGTGTCAGGAAAGCGGGGTGTTTGTGTGTGTGTGTCTGTCTGTCTGTGTATATATGTGGGTCTGTGTGTATATATATACACATATATGTGTGTGTGTGCCCGCCTGCGTCAGGGAAGACGGGTGTGTGTGTCTGTATATATATGTGTGTGTGTCTCTGTGTATATATATGTGTGTGTATGTATATATGTATGTGTGTCTGTGCCTGTGTTAGGAAAGAGGGGTGTTTGTGTGTGTCTGTCTCTGTTTATATGTATATATGGCTGTCTGTGTATATATATACACATATATGTGTGTGTGTGCCTGCCTGTGTCAGGGAAGGGGGATGTGTGTGTTTGTCTGTCCGTTTGTGTCTATATATGTCTGTGTGTGTCTGTGTAAGGGAAGAGGTGGGTGTGTTAATGCTGGGGCTTTGGTCAAGGGGTTTAAGGGATTTGGCTCGTTTTTGGGGTTACTCTTTTTTGTTGTTTTTTTGTTTGGTCGGGTGGGTTTTTTTGGTTATTTGTTTGTCTGTTTGTTTCTAAAGCAGCCGAAAGGGTCCCTGCTCTGGGCGGTGTTTACATACGCGTTTGTTTTTCCTCCTCTTGCTGAAACCGGGTGGAGGGGGAGGGGGGGGCCGGGTTGTTTTTCTAAAAAGACTGCAGAATGTACCTTTCTGACGCGCTGGTAAGAAAGATTTAAGAGTACTTGGCAGCCAAGTGAAGGCGATGTGATAGTTCCTGGGGCTGTGAAAGGTTGTAAACAAGTTTTTTGTTCTTCCAGCCTGTGGCCTTTTGAGGTAGCTCTGTGTCACCAGGCAGCTGGAGTTGCCTCTGTGGTGAAGCATAGACCTTGTATGAGCATTCAGCAGTGTTTTAATGTGGTGTGGGGTGACAGTCTTGCTTCATAAGCATAGCTTTGCCTTTGAAATGCTTAAACACTAGGCCACACACAGCAGGCAACAGTGTTTGTTTTTTAGCAGTTGGTGATACGGTTGTTAAGTGTCACGGAGGCTGGAACTAGATAATCTTTAAGGACCTTTCCAGGCCAAACCATTCTGTGATTCTGTAATCCTGTGTGTGTTCCATGTTCGTGGTGTTGGTACCAACAGCTTTCTAGAGGCTTTGCTTTTCTTGCACCTGTGTTGTTGTCACTGCTTAGTGTGTCCTCTGAAAAGACAAAAAAAGATCAGTAGAAAAAAAATTGGCTTCATCCTGGCACGGACCATGATGGTTGTGCAGAATTGCAGTAGTTCATGGAAATGACCCAAGTGATCCAAAATGAAACATCTTGCCTCAGAGTTGACTCAAAGTGGAGATGCTTTTCCCTGAATGCTTAACCTCTGCATGTTGCAAACTGCACCAGGCAGAGCACAGGCCTTGTGGCAGTTACAGGCCTGAGAAAATAGATTAGTGGGTTAATTGGCTGCTAATTTGTAAAACAAGGGTTAGGTCCAAGTATCAGATGCAGCTGTGGTTCCTGAACATAAAGGCACCTAGAGAGTGGAGGGAAAAGCAGTCCCAGAAGATCGTGTCACTGGTTTTGTTGTGATTCAGCCGAACCTTAGGGCTGCTACTTGAGAGAATCAGTTCCCTGCAGGAAGGCAGTGAGTCAGGGTGAGCTGGTAGCTCCTTAGCCTGCTGTGTATGGTGACTCTGCTGCCTCTGGCCACCCCTTCCAGGTATAATTCACTGCCAAACAATTCCCTGGCCATGTCACATGTGAGGCTCCAGAATCCTGCAGCGTTACACATGACCTGCTCCTGATATTTGTGTTGCTATTATTATGCTCAGCTCCGTTAATAGGCAGGAGGGGCGTTTGAGGATGTGGTTTGGGATCCCGTCACATTGAGGACTTTTCCATTCCTGTGCCTCAGACACAGATAAAACAGTTTGAAACTGTGAAATTCTCATGGGGAGAAAGGCTGGCTCAGCTGTGGGGCTGCCAAGTAATGGAACAGGGCTCGGGGTTTTCTGAAATGCAAAGACAGAGAGTTGGCAATACCACTGAACCTGGATTGGGTGAGAATGACCCGAATGAACCTGGATCGGGTGAGAATGAGGCTGTGTGCATCTTGGTGGGTGTCCTTTCTTCACGGATGTGCTAGGAGGGTAGAATGGTTGGGCACAGGACAAGGCTAACGAGCAGCCATCACTTGGCTGAAGTGCTACACCTCCGAAGAGAGAACAGCAGGTTTTGCTTTCATTTTAGTTCAGAACCTGATTTCTCTCATCTTTTCTTGGATGAAATCTGAGGATTATGACATTTTTTGCTTTGGAAAGTGAGAGCTGAGAGGCACTTCATACATTTTAAAGAAACCAAATATTTTATCTAGCTGTAGTTCTTTGGGAGGAGTACAGCATGCTGCTGAAAGGTAAAAGTAGTTTCTCCTGTGTGAGGAGTATAAGAGGAAACTTGGAGATTGTGGAGGGGAGAGGACCAGGGAGTGTTGGTAATGTGCATGGAACAGTACACATTCAAAAATATGATCAAGTGATACAGTATCTTGTGGAAATTACTGACTCTGAGTTAATTGGCAGGAGATGTTTATTATAACCACAAGGCCTAGTTTAGAGAAATATGCTGACCTGTTTTTTACCTCTCACTGGTAGCTTTAGCTAGCCTTGGAGTGTCAGGAGTGTTTTGTGATCAGAAGTGTTTACAGCTTTTAGTATACTGGAAAACAGCCTGAAATCCAAGGCAGTGTGTAGCCATTTTATAAAGAAGCTGTGAGTATGTGTTTGGGCTAAAATTGGGTTTAAGACTCAGCTTAGCTAGGGCTTTGGTTTGAGCTGTTTTCATGTGTACTCTTTCATAAGGCAGAGTCATGTCAGATGTTTAGTCAAAGTATGTGATACTGTCAGCAGATTTCTAAAGGTATCATCATTTCCTCAGTCACGGAGGAGCACTGAGCTTTTCCTGATTGCAGTTGTGTTCTTTGTTGTGTTGTGTGGGTGATCAAAACTGGAGCCTTGTAACCAACTCTTCGCAGTTTCTCTTCTAGTAAACCAGTAGGCATACACTAACAATTTACAAACTGGCAAAATACTTCCCCAGCTTTTTGCTTTACAAATTGACAAAATCTTTCTTGACTTCCTTCCCAGCTTTATTTACTGTGCCTTGCTTTGTGCAGGAGGCTAAGCTACACTTTAGACTAGTTTTATGGGAACTATTTTCCTCCAGACTGTTACTAACTTGAAAGTGGATAATCTTATGGTCACTGCTAAGCTTTTCTACATCTCTAGTGTATAACACCTATTTAAAACAGGTGTTTCTGTATTTGTTCAGATTTTGCAGTTATTAGATAATGTAGCTAGGGGATGCGTTCCAGACTTTATTTGTTTTGAAAGTACTTTTAAAAAAATATTTTTCATGAAAATATTTCTGTAAAACTTAAAGCAAATCTCAGCATAACTTTTTGTAGTTTGGTAAAATCTAGTGGCTCTGTTTAGCATTCAAAGTCTTGTTATTTAGTTATTTTACACATTAATCACAGACTGGTTTGGATTGGTAAGGACCCTAAAGATGATCTAGATCCAGTCCCCCTGCATGGGCAGGGACACCTCCCACCAGCCCAGGCTGCTCCAAGCCCCATCCAACCTGCCCTTCAACACTGCCAGGGATGGGGCAGCCACAGCTTCTCTGGGCAACCTGGGCCAGGGTCTCAAAACCCTCACAGGAAAGAATTTCTTCCTAATGTCTAACCTAAGTCTCCCCTCTTCCAGCTTAAAACCATTACATCTTGGAGTGTCCTGGGACATTAAAGCTTTTTATGTAGAAAACAAGTGACCAAGAGAATAGATGCTGCTAGATAGTCTTCCAAGAGCAACTAAAGAACAAGGTTCTGTTTGATTCATTCGTTTTAACCTTTAAGTTCTAAAAATTGATGTGTTGAGAGGGGCTTTCTGAGTTGTAATGTTGACAACCACTAGCTTGGTGATGGTGGGATCTGGGATGCAGGGGGGAGAAATGCACCTTGTAGTGACACTGTGGTTTTTTTTTTCCCCTAGGAAAAAAAGAAAAAAAGTAGTGAGGAGTCCCGAATACAAGAGCCTGATGAAGTCTTCCTTCCTCCTGTGGCACAAGTGTCTTCTCTAGCCAGTAAAGAGCAAGTGGAGCATCCTGGAGAATTCACAGAGATTTGTCTCAGTGATGAAGCAGAGGGTGGAAAAGTTGCCAATGATGTGTGTGACACCCCCCAGAGCAATTTATCTTCAGCAAATGAAGGAGCTTCAACAGCAGCTCTAGAGCCTCCCATGAATGCAGAAGAGTTAAAAGCCAATCCTTCCCATGAGGAAAGTGAGGGGGATTTTGATAAAAGTGGAAAAAGCAAGTTGGACAAACCCGAGAGCCCTGTGGAGGCAGTTGCTAGTGGATCAGGAAACTCTGATTTACTGAGTAGTACCTTCCATTCCAGTACTGCTGGCTCGCAGACAGTGTTGGGCTTCTTACGGGACAAAGGAACTGAGAACTTACAGAGTGTTACAAGTCCTCTTGTCCGTTCTTCAGAGAAGCTTCCTCCTACTGTCTCACAGCTCCCTGAGAAATCCAAAACACATATTCAGCGTTCAGTGTTGAAACCAGTTTATCCAGACTTGTCAGCTGAATTGTCCTATGAGAGACCAACTGTAATAGCAGTTAAACCACTGCTGCACAATGAAAGGCTGTATCCAGAGCTCCCAGCTGAGCCAGAACTGGTGCCCTTTACCAGAGAACAACTGAAAATCTTCGAGCCATGTTCATGGCTAGAGAATGTTGACTCCTATGCTGAGGAATTTGAAAGTGTGGCTCATCAGGAGAGGCATGAATTTTATGAACTGCTCCTGAACTACATGCGCTGTAGGAAGCAGCTGTTGCTGGCTGAGGCAGAGCTGCAGGTGATGACGACAGACTGCCAAAATGTGAAGGGAAGGTTGTGGACTTTTAAAGAAGAACAGAAAACTGTGCAGGTGCTGTTGCTGAACCAGCTTTTGAACCTAAACTATTTCGCTGTAATTGCAGACATTGGTTTTACTTGCTGTGAAGTATTTAATATTTAAGCTGTTCTGTGCTGAAAGAGATGATTGCCTTTGCTTTCTGTCTTTCCACTAGTGCCCAGTACTTCAGAGTATCATCCTGCTGAGATGTAAGACAGTTTGTGGTTTGATTTTTAAACTCTGATGAGTGTAGGCTAGTGGGATCTCTTTGCAGTTGGTCAGAATGATCTGTGTGAAGCCAATTCTGCCTGTCTTGTTGGGTGAAGTTCATATCCCAGCACGGGATATGTGGTGGAGTAGGACTTGAGTGACTGTAGTGGTGATGTCCCATCTGGCTTGCTGCCTGAAGGGACAGTTTTCATTGACGTCATTCCTGAGCGTCCTGCTGTCAGAGGTGGCAGCTGCAGAGAAACTCTAGTCATGCTCCTGTGCAACCCTGTTGGTCAAAGCATGGGGAGGGTGTAGTTCCTCCACTTCCAGTAACTCTTACTCCATAACTGGTGCTGTTCTTTTAGCAGCTCTCAGGGTGGTCCTGGTACTCTGCATGATTTCTCTTTGCAAACCAGGGGGATCTGCAGAGCTGTTTGGTGCAGGCATGAGACAAATTTTCCCCCCATTCTTTTTCTGTGTAATTTTTTTTTGGAGCTGGATGTTACAGCGGGAGTGAATGAAATTGTCCCAGCAAACACATAATCAAAATTGTCCAAGGGTGCTAAGTACTTAAGAATGTGGTGGTTTTCACTGCTGTTCCTGTGAGTACAACGCCTCTCCTGCATTGTTTCTGAGCTGAGATGTTGAGAGAAATCTGCTGAACAGACCTGAATCTTTTGCATTTTCCTAGGCAATAACATTGAACCTCCCTGGACCCTCTGTTTTCTGTTGATTGCTTTCTACACAGAAGGAGATTTTGGCTTCACTCTTATGTCCCCACTGGGCATCATACAGTTGGCTAAGCTTGCCTCTTGCTTTATTCCATCCTGATTCCCTATATATTTATTGTATGTCCAGAGTAATTGTTATCTTTATACCAATTTAAAATTCCTATAGAATCAGAATTATTAAGGTTGGAAGGGACCTTAAAGATCACCAAGTTCCAACCCCCCTGCCATGAGCAGGGAACCACTAGACCAGGCTGCACAAAACCTCCTCCA
Organism: Chaetura pelagica; assembly: GCF_000747805.2. NCBI lineage: Eukaryota > Metazoa > Chordata > Aves > Apodiformes > Apodidae > Chaetura > Chaetura pelagica. Next base: position 735,372 of record NW_009954546.1, read on the forward strand.
ACCTGGCCTTAAAAACCTCCAGGGATGGGGCATCAACAACCTCCCTGGGTAACCCATTTCAGTTCCTCCCCACCCTTACAGGGAAGAATTTCTTCCTAATATCTAACCTAAATCTCCCCTCTCTCAGTTTAAAACCATTACCCCTTGTGCTATCACTACCTTCGCTGATGAAAAGCCCCTCCCCAGCTTTCCTGGAGCCCCTTTCAAGTTCTGGAAGGTGCTCTAAGGTCTCTCCGCAGCCTTCTCTTCAGGTTGAACACCCAACTCTCTCAGCCTGTCTTCATAGGAGAGATGCTCCATGTCTTGGATCATCTTGTTGGCCCTTCTCTTACTCTACTGACTTAGGAAACACAGGGTTCCTTTCAAGTTAAGCTTCCCAAGTGCTGGCACTGAAGCGTGTTTCCTGGTTGCATAAAACAATAACATTATGTATTATGGTTTTCTTGGGCTGAAGAATTTGAGATAGGACAGAGGAGAACTGGCCTTAGTTTTTAATTCCAATTTGGGAAGAAGTTGAAGTACACTTAATTTCTGAAAATTTTAGATGTACAGTGTGGAAATTCTATAAATATTCAGTTCTGGGAGCTTAGGAAGATATCTATCTGCTTTCAGTACTCATTTTAGCTTTAAAATAGCAGATTCAAGTATTTCTGGAAATCGATAAACTGAGAACCAGTTGGGCTCACTAGGAGTAGAGAGACCTTATTTTGTTGACATGTGTCAGTGGTACATACAAATCAGTTCATGTCTGTTTCTAAATCTGAGTTTTTGAGGGTTTATAGAGTATTTTTTTTCACAAGTCAGGGATATGAATTTTCAGTAATCAGTGATGCTAAAAACTATGTAGAGTGTTCTGAAAGGTTTGTCTTTTCCACCTGTGAAGCCTTTTATGAAAGCTTTGAAGTCTGTTGAGGAGAGGATCATGTCTGTAAGCACACTTGTCCCCAGAAAAATGACAAAGCCACTTACATAAAATAATTACTTTCCTTTCAGGGAGTCTGTGCAGATCAGTGCAAAGTGACAGGTCACCATCGCTACCAGACAGTGGAGCTGAATGAAAACGTGTTGGGGGAACTCAAAAAGCTGTTTGAAGCCAAAACGGAGCATGTTCACCAGACACTGGCGCTGCACTCGTACACGTCGGTCTTGTCCCGGTTGCAAGTGGAGTCCTATGTCTACAGGTTGCTCAGCAGCTCGTCCCTGTTGAGATCAGTGGCTCTTCAGCATCAAGAACAAGGTGTGTTGCTGGACTAGACCCCTCTCCATCCTGTGCAGGGTGCCCAGCACCCTGTTCACCTGCAGTTCTGGAGCCTTGTGGTAGAATTTGTATACTGATACTCCTCTGATACTAAAACCTGCTGATAAGACTTTTTACTCATGGAAGGAACTCCGGTTCTCCTATGCCATTTGTCTGGAGAGTGGCAGCTGAATGCAGGAGTGCTACATTCTGTCTAGGTTGTATAGTGCCACTGGAATATAGAGGAACACTGGGTGAGATGGGATGCCCACATTCCAATCTTTTGTTGTCAAAGACAACATATAACATGGTCCCTTTTCCAAACTGATTACAGACAATTCTAAAACCAGGTGGATATTTTTTCCTGCTTTACTTCTTCGTGGAAGGCCATTTGAAATCTCACTGCTCTAGTACTTAGAAATCTTTTTCGTTTTCATCCTAGCTGTATTGAATATTTGGGTTTGTGCCAATATAATCTTTTAGCTAAAATATTCCTCCCCCTCCTGCCCTGGATACTTACCCTTCCTAGTCCACCTCCCAGATAGTTTATTTGCTTAGTAAGAGGTGGTTCTTACAAAGCTTATTTTGAGGGCATGCCTTTGTGTCAGAGCAGCTGTAATACATTCTTGTAACTAGCATCTAGTGCATAAGATAAAGTAAGATAAAATGAAGCACTCCAAATCAATGTTCTTCTCTGTCAGGTTTAGCAAGCATCTGTGTTGAAATTTCTTGGTATCTGTAGATATGGAGTGCAAGTTTTCTTTATAGCCTTAAAACTGCTACTTACACTACTGCTCTCAGACTGTTAATTCTGTTTTTAATTTACAGTTTCAAAGCAGTCCGAAAATACTTCTGCAGACTTGAGCCACTTGAAGGAATGTATCAGTGTCCTTTTCAGTTTCACTCGCAGAGTTATTGAAGATCCTCAGTTTTGGAGTGACCTTCTTATATGGCTGCAGAGACTGGTGAGGGAGTAAACATGGATATATTTGTTTGATCCAATATATGGAATGAATTTGGGAGTAATTTCTGAAAGTGACACTGCTTCTCTCACTGTCCCACATTTAATGATTTTTTTTGGGGGGAATTTGTTCTACTTGAGGAACAGAATCTATTACTGGATCTTTAGAACTAATTCCCTTGTCTAATGAAGTCAGTGGAGGTCAGGAGCATTAATGAGAACTGTCACCTGAGCAGCCAAGACTGCTCAGAATGGACTTACTACTCAATATTCATTATGCTTTTTCTTATTTTGATAGTAAAACTATTTTGACTTTTAATTTTTGAGAAAATTATTTTCTTGCTGATTTCTAGATAAATTAGTTTTTGATGCAATTGTGAAATAATTAACTTCATACACCAAAAAACAGTCTGTGGCTCATGAGCCAAGCAAGCAGACTTTTAAATGCTGTTCAGGTAACTTGCTCTGGAAACTGAGGTTTGTTAGGAAGCAAGGGAAGAGAAAGGAAAAAAGAAGTATTACTCTAGTTGGCAAGACTATAAAGGAATGAGCTTGAAATTGTTCACAGGATTGCAATATGCTTCCCTTTAGGTGTCAGTGTTGCAGAGAATTGGCTGCCCAGGTGACCATCTCTTCCTCTTCAACCACATCCTTCGGTGTCCAGCTGGGATCAGCGAGTGGGCTGTTCCATTCATTCAGGTGTGAATGTTTAATTCTCCACTGCCAGCAGGTTGGTGTGGGAGTGCGTTGGGTAGGAGAGGAGGGTCTTGTGCCTAGTTTATCCCTCATGACTGCCAAGTGTTTTCAGGTATGTAGAATCTTGATAATGCTTGAGGAGTTGGTCAATGGACGTGTATACCCATGCTAGCCCAGCCATGAGCAGGGAAATGCAGGTCATTCTTGGCTGGAGAGTCTGCATGAAGGGCAGTCAAGGGCTTGCAATGCCCCTCAGGTTCTGGGAGTGTTCTCCAAGAAAAGGGAGGAATATTTAGCTTGAAATAGCAGCTGTACGTGAGACAAGTGAGATTGGGGGCATCTCTGTAATGTGTAAGGGATGAGGAAGAACAATTTTTTTTTTGTACTGTATGTTGAAATGTGGTGGTTTCTCGGTGAAGTTTGTTAGTTAGGTAGTTTGAAGGGCAAGAAGTTTACTTTATATAGGTCAGAGGAAGTTCAAATGTCAAAAGGCACCAGGGCCTTAGTAAGAACAACTTTGCTTCTACAAGAGGAGATAATGTTGGAAATCTAGCTGTCAGAAAAGTGTTGCAATTATGTTAACAGAGAAAAACAAGCAATTAAATAAAGGATAGAACAGGGTCATAGAATAATTTAGGTTAGAAAAGACCCTGGTTATCATAGAGTCCAAGTGTTAGGACTGACGTGGAAGGATCTTAACTTACTCTCTGCTCAACATCCCAGTTCCCCTTGGTGCCCAGAAGTACACATGAAACAAAGAGAGAAGTTGTATTTTTTTAGAGCTTTTGATGGTTTGTTTTTTTTCATCCTTTAATTTCTATAAGTACCTCTTTTGGACAACTCCCAGTGTTTTGCCATAGTAATACTTTCCTGTAAGGTGTGGGTACTGTCTTTTATGGATACATTTTTAGTCTGAACAAAAAGTTAGTGAAAAATATGTAACTCAGAATTTTAATTTATCTGATTAAAACTAATTTACCCTTTTTTTACTTGTCTAAATCTACTTAGTTTTTTTTTTTAATTTACTTTCAGATCAAAGTCTTGGACAACCCATCGGGTGTCTTTCATTTCATGCAGTCTCTTGCCTTGCTTATGTCTCCTGTCAAGTGAGTATGAATATGTTTTTATAAATATGCTCTGATTGTTCAGGAGTAGGAAGCATGACAAAAGATCTACTTGCAAAACCCTGAAAGCTCATTGCAGGCAAAGTCACAAGCGGGCACAAGTAACAGAGTTATAGTTTAGCTCAAAGTCTTTTTACTCACTCATGTTTAAATACAGCCTTGGCAGTACATTCTCACACTGTGCACAGTTGGAGCTGCTTGCCTTCAGCTTCCAAACAGCTTGTGAAAGCTGTATGTTTTGTTTGTGTGCCTTCTGAAATAAAGTTCTTGCCTTGCATGATGGCCTGCTCATTGAACTGTCCCTGCAACAGAAGCTCTTCACTGAAGACTTTGTTAAGCTGGTGGATATGCTGGTTGTGCTGCTTCATTTTTTTCATCCTTTTTCCATGGTGCTTGCAGACATCAGTCATTAGTGAAAACTTACGTGCTTCAGATAAAGTATATGATTTGCTTTCCCCATGTCCACATTTAAAAGTGAAAGCTTCAAACTGCTGGTATTTGGTGTTGTTACTGTCTGTTTATTATAGGCTGTTCTTTTAAATGATTTTGTTTTTACATTTCCTGTCTAGAGCTGCTTGGGTAAACAAGTGTATCCTGAGGGCATGTATATTGCCAGTGCATCTTCATGCTTGTGTTTTGAACAAGGACTAATTCAAGATGTCTGGAGTGGTGCTCTCAATGATTAATAGTAGAAGGCAGAGCATCCATAATGGCTGTACTTTCTAATAAAAGAGCTGAAGCTTGCCTGTTACAGCTCTGCGTGTCAGGAACAAATTGAGTTCTGAATGTTATGTTTAACTTGATGGTCTGTGTCTGAACAAATACAGATTTATATGAAACAGAGTCTGAAACTAGTACCCCAGACTTAGAGTGGGCTAATACATGGAACTGGAGCTGGCTCGATTTCAGGCAGCTCTCTCCTGGACGGTCTTTACTTTTGGTAGCTCAGTGAACTGGAGACCTGACCTCTTACGTTGGTGTGGTGTCCAGCTAATGCAGCTGTGAAGGCTGTAGATGGAGCTGGCCTGCACTCAATCTGTTTGTTGTGGACTTGCCAGATGATAGCCTTGAATGGTGGTTGTACAGTACCTCTACTGAAATATGACTAGTTTTTTTTTGGTTTTTTTTTTAAGAAAGGATTTTTCTTATACATGGATAAGAATAGCTTTGTTTCTTGTGTATTTGAATGTCCTGGCTATACAGGGCTGATAGCAGTTTACGTTGTTCAAAATATTGCTGGAAGATAATTTACTGAATACAGGAGGTTGCTGTGAGTCTTGTAAGGCACCAGGTTATTTGACATAATTGTTAATTTCTGGTTCTTTTTTCTATTTTCTATTATCTACTCTTAACTGAAAGATTACTAAATTCAGAATCTTTAATTTTCTGGTTTTTTTTAAACTTGATTTTTTACTTTAAATCAGAAATCGGATGGACTTCATGTGCCATATGAAACCAAGTGAAAGGAAAAGTTCCTCTTCATCTGGGAAAGAATCTGGAAACTGGACCCTGGTAGATGAAGGAGGAGAAGAGGTAAAGCAAAGTTACTTTTTTTTTCCTTTTTTTCCTGTTTATCCTTTTGCTCAAGGTTATTGTAATGATTTTTGTGAAATGGAAGAAGGAAAGCTGGCTTGTTTGGTTAAAATGCATCATTTGAAACATATTTTTTTCACTCTCCTTGTTCTCCTATCTCCTTGATATGTAACTGTAGATAATGGTGTTTCCAGAGATGAGTACTAACAGATAGAAACAAAACTTACTTGAGCTATTGCATGCAAAAGTATCATGGAAATAGACATGTGCTTGGGTAGGTGCTTGCCTTCAGAAGCTCTGTTTGTCTGGGGCAGTGGTGCTTCTGCTCCTGTTTCCTAGTTGGTTAGGGCTTTTATAGAAACACACACAGGAAAGAAGTTCAGGAGAGTGTGTGTCTGTGGACAGTTCATTTGTATTTCTTTGGTTTTCCTCCTACAAGCAAACAAATTACTACAGTAGTGAAGCCCTTTTACTAGACATTTTGTTGGAAAGCTACTGAATGGGACTCTTTGTATTTATCTATAGGATGAGGATCCCGAAACAAGCTGGATTCTGCTTTTGGAAGATGATTTGATTGCTCTATTGTCACAGTTTCCATTTCATGAACTCTTTCAGCACTTCCTTGGCTTTAAGTCTGGAGGTAAATCAGCTTCTAAAGAGTTTATTTTGCTTAGGCTAATTGTATTATTGACTAAAACTGCTTTGAATGCTACTGCAGTAGGAGAACCTGAGTGAAGTGATGATGACCCACTGCAACAGCTCGTAGTCTGAACAGATCATAGAATCACAGGCTGGTTTGGGTTAGAGGGACCTTAAAGATCACCTAGTTCCAACCCCCTGCATGGACAGGGACACCTCCCACCAGCCCAGGTTGCTCCAAGCCCCATCCAACCTGCCCTTCAACACTGCCAGGGATGGGGCAGCCACAGCTTCTCTGGGCAACCTGGGCCAGGGTCTCACCACCCTCACAGCAAAGAATTTCCTCCTCATGTCTCACTTAAATCTCCCCTCTTCCAGTTTAATCCATTCCCTCTTGTCCTCTTGCCATATGCCCTGTACATGTGTGTGCCATGGGTATGAGGTAACTGAGAAACTTAGCACACTATTGGTGTGCAAAACATAGGGAGTCCTTTCCTGTAGTTTTGATCTGCTTGGTTGTGATACTCACACATCTGCTTTCACAACTGACTTTTCTCATTTGGAAGAGGCAAGAGCCATAACGTTACCATGATTTTTCTCCAAGTATTTATTTATTACTTATTTTGTTAAATCTCTGGACTAGTACATGAAGATAGCTGCTTGCTAGAGGTCTTATAGAGATCATTTATACTTTCATGCTTATCAAGTATTGATTGCTCATAAACAAAGCATCAACCTTAGGTCACTATGTAATGAACTGTTACTTTAAGTGCTTGTTAAGTTACTTAAAAAAATTCAGAATTCACAGTTCTTTTTGAGACTTACTTTTTACATTCTCTGTCTTAGGTGCTTATTTTCCTGAAAAAACAACTCCCCATGAGATGATGAAGATTTTTGCTTTTGCAAACTCCTTGGTGGAACTTCTGTCTGAAGGGTTAGAAACATTTAACAGAGCACGGTACCGACAGTTTGTGAAGCGAATTGGTCAGCTGATCAAGTAAGTGAGCTTTCTCTATGGTATTATTTAATCTTTTGCATACAGTCTGGTTTAAAGTTCAGAGCTTCAAAAGAAGCCCCAAACCTTCCACCAAGCATACAACAAAAATCCCCAAACAACTCAAATGGTTAGTTCTTTTGGTAGATTTTGCTCTGAGAGTTGGTCTGTTTGGGGTCAGCCATTCTGGGAATCAAGAGTCCCAGAGTCCTTGACTCTAAAGCTGCCTGTGAAGTGTAAAATTGCAGAATACAACTGCTATGGGTACAAAGGAGCTGGGTGAGCTTTGGAGCACAAGCCTCTGCCTCCCATCAGGGTTATTCATAGGTTTATCTCGCAAAGTCACTGAAATCTGGCAAACAGTTTCTCCAGTCACTCCTATTTACAACTAGTGTTACTGCTTTTTTTCCTTTGTTACCCAGAATTGCTTTAGGGTTTTTAATTTGCTCTTTGAAAATTGTCATATTGTTGCATAAAGTTTGCTCTGTATTTTTAAATCTCTTACGCTCATTTTATATGGCTTCTATGAGTGCATGTTCAGGGGGCATATAGTTAATTCAGAAACAAACCCTAAGTTTCTTTTTTATTGGAGCAGTTACTTTCTCAGTATTCCTCAGTATTTCTCAGTATTCCTGCATGATCTCTTTGTTTGGACTACCTCTTCCTACCCTAAGGTTCTAAAGTTTATACACAGACTGATTTGGTGTAACAGAATATCATGCACTGGTTGTTTGCAGAGCCAAGGAAAGACAACACAAGAATTTTAGACTAATGCTGTCTGAAAGGCAAAGGGAAATGCTATTTATACAGAAAACCTTGGAAACCAGAGGACAAAGGATTGAACATGTCTCCCTTGGCTAGGCTCTGATCAAGTTAAACTAGTTTGTCTTTTTATATGATGACGACATACTTAATGATCCTTCTTTGACTGGTGTGTTCTGCTGTCTAGGATGACGCTTTGTCATGTGAGTGACCACTGGGCGCAGTATGTTGGTGGCAGTAAACAATATGGATCAGTAGCACATCCCTACTCTGTGGAAAAACTGCAGCTGGAGTTTGATGAGCTGTTTTTTAGAGCTGTTCTTCATGTTTTGAAGGCGAAAAGGTAGGCTGTCCAATGTGGTTGAACTGTCTTCATCTTGGAGGGGGGAGCTGCAGTAGCTTTAAATATTTTATGGTTTAAACAAGACTACAGTATGCAGGATTTTTGAGTGTACTGGTGGTATTAAGATGGGGAGGAATTGTGCCTTGAGTTCTGGCATTTGGCAGAAGCCCTGGCAGCTTCGTCAGCTCAGAATGAGGTTAATTCGTGATGCTAAGACACATCCTCACGTTCCTAAATTTGTTATATGGCAGAAATGTCATCATATGTCTCCATTTCCAATGTTGGGATTTATCTGGGTGAAACTTTTTCTGCCTTTTCAACTCCAACAGGTTGGGAGTCTGGTTGTTCATGTCCGAAATGCCTTATGGAACCTTATCCAGCAACATGCTTTGGAGGCTCTTCTTCATCATGCACTGTGCAGAGAGCGAGCACCTGGAAAAGCTCTGCTCTGCTCTGCAGCCTGCTGACTGCAAGCAAAGACTCAAAGGTAGAATTCCTTTGCTCAGAACCAGTTCTTGTCAACTCAGCTACTGCCGTATCAGCAATGGGTTGTTTAGTTCCTTGCAGGTTTCATTGTTAAATACACCTTTAGCAGCATCATGACTGGCACAGAGGCCTCGGAAATGTTTTGAGCAGTTCACAAGCTAGTTTGACAGAATTCAAAGGAATTGTTGTAGCTACAGTCTTTAGAATTTTTTTTTTCTCAGACAGGGACTGCTGCTGGCTGCTTTGGAGAGCTGCAGAAAGCACCATGCAGTAGGTACTTCCTGTATTCTCTTAATATTAGAGTCCCATCTAGAGCTTCAATAGTATTCGGAGACTGAGATTTAAATCCTGAAATAAAGAATTTTGTACCACTGAAGTTTTTCTTCTGAGCTGTTGTCAACGGTTAAGCTGTTGATATTTGGATAAATACTCTAGTTGTCCTTTCCTCCCCCCTTCCTATATTTGTCTTCAGTGACTTGCACTATTGAAGATCTGCTTATCCTCCACAGCTGGAGATGCTTCCCTTATCCCAATCCGCCTTCTGATGCTTTTTTTGTCCTATATATACCTTTTATTTCTTAATTCTTCATGACTTCTGTGCTGTGTTGATTTCCACAGTGATGGCTTCAGCTATCGCAGTTATTTAGAGGCCAGCTGGAATACTACATTCCCATTGCTGCTGCCTTCATGGAAAATATTTCAGGACTTGATTGGCAGGGAGACAGGTAAACAAAGCAGCAACTCCCTACTTCATAGCCTCTTTGCTATCTTTGAGGAGAGCACATCTCATTCTGTTAGTTTTAGCTTTCAGCTGGAAGCCCAGATAGCTGTCACCACATCAAACAAGTATTTTGTTGGAGAAAGTAGAAAACAGAAATATTGAGAGGCTATGGAGTGTCTTGACTCTGAAAGCTCAAATAATGTTTAAGGCAATTTATGCAGGTTGGAAGAGGCATATGAAGACTGTAGCTGTGTATGCCTTATGAAGTGCTGATTAGCACTTGTCAGCCAAAACAACTGCTACACTGTTTCAGGAGGGATTTTCAATTTTTGTTTTTGCAAGAAATTTTTTACTTATCTCTAACAAGGAGAATGTAATATGTGGTGGGTTGCAGCTCTGGCAGTAACAAACACTTGTTTTGTTCAGGCTTTGTTTTGCTTCTAGCTAACTTTCATGTTTCAAAGTCCCTGGAATGCTGATGCAGGGTATTTTTATTCTCTTAATTCTCCTCAATGTGTTATGTGAACACAATACTATTTTTTACAAATGTCTAGACAGGGAATATCAACAGTTATTTCAGTGAAATCCATCTGATTTTCTAAAATAGCTTCTTTTTTACTGTGGTGACTTAATTTCCTGTAATTCATAGCTAGAAGACAATTACATTAAATACTTTTGGAAGAGGACCTTTTATATTGATTTCCCTTCCCTAATGACATTTGAGAAATGTTAAAGGTGATAAATCTACACGTGGTAGCAAGCCTTGGTAACTGATGGAAGCTTTAAAATTGCATATATAGAAGTGGGAGCATAGTCACTTTTAAGGAATAGGTAATGATAGCATAATAAAATGGAGTGCAGTGGTTGGAGCTGCATCTGGGCAATAGGAGCTACCAGATATAAAATACCCTCCTGGGGAAATACAGAAAGTCTGGTTACTTAATGTATTCTTGAGCAGACAAAATGTTAATTTATGGTGGAATACACGTTTTCAAAGACAAGCAATGACCTAGTAGCTTCTTTATGTTGGATACTTGTGTGAGTACAAATGTGTGTTCTCTGTAATTCTATGAATATAGAACTGGCAGTTTTGTCTTTACTTCCATTGCAGTTGGCAATGAGAACCT
>NW_009954546.1:746232-762357 GCF_000747805.2 Chaetura pelagica
CTGTTACTCTGCCCCTTACCAGGATTTGAGGACCCACTGATCTTTAGGGTCTCTCTGAACTTGAGTTGTAGTGTGATCCAATGTGTGGAGAAGGAAGGGAGCTGACTCAAGTAGAAGCTTGGTGGTATAGATGTCCTTGCTTCTCTGGGAGATGACAGGATTTACATGGAGTCTCTTCTTCCCTTTTTCCTTTTCCCCATCCTTCAGTCCCACGTTGTGACTTGGTGTGGGTTTGAGGCTGGCATGGGGTCTGCAGGGTGTGGAGCCCACAGGTGACCCCAGGTACCCACAAGAGGAAGGTGCAGCTGAAGCAGAAAGGAGGCTGGGAGATTGCAGAGCTGTGACTAACAGCAGAGGAGGTCTGGTGCAGAGGTACTCAGCAGTTGGCACCAGCCCTCTTCCTTCCTTTCAAGGTCCTTGTCCTTAGCTTTGCCAGATCATGCTTTTGTCTTCTGTCCGTCTTCAAACCCCTTCTCTGTTGTTTAGCTGGTCTGTGTCTAGTGAAACACAGATGCACACATGATAATGCTAATAAGGTAATTGCTGCCATAGAATTATTTCTTAGGGGTGTCTCCTACCCCTGCTGCATGCAGCGGGTCATATTGCTATATCTTTACAAATAGCAATGGCATAGTCTTTTTTTTTTTTTTTTTCCTTATGCACTGCCTTAAAAATAAACCCAAAATACAACATCAACAAAAAGAAAAACCCCACAGTGCTCTGTAACTTCTGTTATAAACATAAAAGTTAGCATTAGGAAAGGGAGATGAATGGATGAGCCATCCCCTGCCAGTCTGTTCTGTCTCTCAGGAGTGCAATGTATCTTGCCTACAGAAAAACTCTTTAAATTGCACAATCCTCTGTCACACTGTTCATGAGGTGTTCTGGCTTCTGACCTTCTCAGGTTGAAGCACAGTTGCAAAACTCTTGAAAGCCCTTAAAATAGAATGTAACCTAAGTGGAATTGTTTAATCACAAGCCTGCTGAGAACTGTCCCTGTGCAAATTTAGTAGTTGTGTGTCACAATAAGTGCTTTTTCAGTATATTTAACTGCTGTGATAAGATCACCGTAAGCAGTATTTACTGGCATGCTGTGCTTCAGAGGAAGCAGACCACTCTCCATCCAAACCATTTTGCAACTCAAATGCAGCTTTCAATGCTTAATTTGCTGCACAGACTCTATTTGAAAGAAATAAAAATTATTTTGGAAGTCCTGTATAGATACCCATACCTTCCTGTTGTCCCCCACCCAGCAGAATGAAATGTTTGTTTGCATCTGGCAACATGCTAATTTTTGGGTTTAAAGAGGAAACCTGCCTTGAATTCAAGTGAAAGAATCTCTTAATTTTCCCATTCTGTACAACTTCAGTTCTCTGTTTTCAGAGGTGTTTTCCAAACAAGTGCATTCAGTAGTTTCCTTATATTGCACTTGAGAAACTGAAACTGACTTTGTAACTCTTGGACATAATTTAGGCCCAGGGCTAGATGTCTGGAGTATTTTTGTTTATAATTGACATAGAATGATCTTGCCAGTTGCAACTGCTGCTTGGGATCATGGTATTGGGAATGAGCAGTCTCTCAATTTGGGCCAAACCTTTCTGCTATGCTTGGATGGGCTTAGTTTTAGTAGTCTCATGACTGTATTCTGTGTAGAATAATTTCATATCATTTGGCCTTAATATGTGGAATTAATTGCTCCAATATGTAATGAAAACCAAAACAGTGATAAGATTTTATAAAAGCAAAAAGATTCAAGTGGTTCTTACTGTGGATGATCAGCATTGCATAGTTAAAATGCTAATAAAAATCAAATTCTAGTAGTTTGAAGTGTAGTAGTTTTAGTTTTCCATATGAATTACTAGTATAATTACTGAATCACATGGGCACTGTGTTTTGAAGCAGCTGGTACAAGCCACTTTGAAGAGTGGATGCTAATTTACAAGCCTCCAGTGATGGTAATTCATTTGTCACTGATTGCTTCACTGGGCACAGGCTAGAAATAAGTGTTGACAATATCTGTCCTATAGCACTTTTATCCTGTGTCTTTCACACAACTTTTTTCTAGACCCAGAGCACCTTGAAAATTTTGAAAAGTATCTCAAATCAATGAACTGCTCAGAAGAAATCTGCCTGCTTACCACATTTGCTCAGATGGCACAAACCAAACGGGCTGATGTTGATGAGGATTTTATCAAAATCATTGTTCTGGAGATCTATGAAGTGAGTAACAATATGGTTCAGTCAGAAAAAGGGTCATTGTGCTCTCTTTCTTCCAAAGGGTAGAAGGTGTGAAAGAGTCATAGCTTCTTTAGTCTGTTCTGAGAAAGTGCTACTTTTAAGGTTTATAATCTAGTACTTTTTTTTTTTTTTTTTTTTTTTTTTTGGGGGGTAAAAAACCTTTTTTGGAAAACAAGCCAGAAAAAAAAAACTGAGAAATTGCTTTTTTTAAGTTTTATAATCTATTTTTTTTTTTTTTTTTTTTTTTTTTTTTCTGGGAGTAAGAACAGCTCTTCTGTAGACCAAGCCAGAATGAAACAAATGAACAAAAATACATTTAATTTGCTTTATTTTTCTTGTACTGGTCTAACTTGTAGCTCTTAAGTTTCTTATGTGGTGTTGTTTTTTTCTCTTGTGGTTTGCAGTTTGTTGTTTGGTTTTGTTTTTATTGTGTTTGATGGTGGTGTTACTATAGTTTAGAACTTTTTTATGGCACCGTGACAAGTTCCTCATTTTCTAGGGCAGTCAGTTCCAGTTTTGATATTGGAATGTATCAACTTTGTCCAGAATCACTGAGGCATTTTATTGCAGTGTCAGTGAAAGTCAGCCATAACCAGTAACTTCTGTCTGCTCATCTTCTCAGGTATCTTATGTCAGTCTTTCCACAAGAGAGACATTTTCAAAAGTTGGTCGAGAGCTCTTGGGAGCAATTGCTAGCATCCATACACAGATAATTTCTGTACTGCTGGATCGAATTAGAGAGACCATTGAGAAAGTTGGGATGGTAAGTGCTAATGTGCATCGTTTAAAGCAGGCACCCAATTGTAATTGGAGGTCACACCACCCTGTGTTACGAGATGATTTGGCCTGAATAGATAATGTTAAAGACCTGTCCATTTTTTAAAAATTATAGAACCTCAGACTGGTTTGGATTGGAAGGGACCTTAAAGATCACCTAGTTCCAACCCCCCTGCATGGGCAGGGACACCTCCCACCAGACCAGGTTGCTCCAAGCCCCATCCAACCTGCCCTTCAACACTGCCGGGGATGGGGCAGCCACAGCTTCTCTGGGCAACCTGGGCCAGGGTCTCACCACCTTCACACTACAGAATTTCTTCCCAATGTCCAACCTAAATCTCTCCTCTTCCAGTTTTGCTCCATTGCCCCTTTTTGTCTCGCTACAAGGTCCTGTATCTCTCATCAAGATAGAGGGGCACAGTGCTGTTTATTGTTCCATACTGAGTGCTGATGGGCCTTTATGTTATCTCTCCTCAAAGGTTTCTTTATATCTATTTAAAGAACTGCCAATGCACCTGTGGAAGCCTTCTTCATCTGAGATAGCAGTGATTCGTGACTGGCTATTAAATTACAGTCTAACAACGGTGGAGAATAAACTAGCCTGCATTATCTTGGAAGGGCTAAACTGGGGATTCGGTGACCATGTATGTATTAAAAGCAGGATGTCTGGATTTGGTCAGTATTTCAGAGCAAAAATTTTACTCAACCTGGGGCTGTAGCTGAATTGGAAAACAGTTAATCAGCTGCTTTTGTGTGATGGCTGTACACTTGATGGCATAAGATGGGAGCTTCACACTAATTGTGTAGCATTATGCCTGAGGATTTGCTTGTGTTGCTTTCTCCTAGTGCTGCAGCTGAGATGAAAATAGATACTTAAGTGGGAGTTTCCTCTCTCTAAACAAGAGTAAAGAGCTGACAGGACAATTTTTATGAGTCACTGATTAAAATATCTGTGACTGCAGAAATAGGAGTCCTCTAAGAAGTGTGTATTGAGGCTGGTGTGACTGTAGTTTGCAGGCTGGTATCCAGGTATGTTTTCCACAGTGCAAGAAAACTAATGATTGAAATTAGAGATTTCAAAGCCCACAGCAGTATTTAAATGATTGGAAAATATCCTGAGAGATGGGTCACTTCAGGAGCTCCATCAGTTTAGGATCCAATCAAAAGTGATTGGAACTCTTTGCTGTGCTGATTCTTGAACACGTGGCGTGCTGGACCTTTCCTCCCTGTGTCTTGGTGACATGTCAAAAGAAAGCGGTGGTAGAGACTTTAACTGTGAGGTCTTTGCTGTGCAATAACAGTGTCATGTCTGTACGCTGTGACACGGGGAGCAATAGTTCTTTAATGTGGCAGTTAATAAGAGGAATGACTATATTTTGATACCAAAAAAACCCGTTTTGTTCTCAAAGGCAAGGTTTCCAGTATCTGTACATGTGATTTAAAATGCCAACTGTGAATCTTTGGATTAGTTGCTATAAAATCACAGAATGCACACAGGGAGTGATTATGGTCACTTTTTTCTGGAAATAATCTTAACTGTTGGGCTTTCTTTTGCACAGTATGATCTCATGCAATGTCGGGCTGATTCTTTTCCTCTGGCCAAGAATTTGCCTAGCTATTACAATACTCACAGTCTATTTCTGGCTGTTCAAATTAAGATTTATTTCACTGTAGTACAATTGAATGATACAGTTGTAGAAACCTTTTAAATGAGGCTGAGTTTTGTGATGTGACCTTTTTTTAGCAGGATACTCTTCATCTGGATCCAGCTGTCCATTCTGAAGTTGCACTGATGGTCTTGGAAGCTTATCAGAAATACCTCTCCCAGAAACCCTATGCTGGGCTGCTTTCTGAAAGCATAAAACAGGTATTCCTTCTTCAGAAGTGTATGGAATAGCTTATTGGAGGTGACAGACAGGAAAAACTACAGGGTACACCCTTGTTTTCTTCTTTTTAAATGCATGCTCTCATGATACTAAAGGAACATTATAATATACCAACTCTCAGTATTTTTTGCACCCACAGAGCTGTTTGAAAATACTGTTAGACTCATGTTGAACTTCTATATGAGAAACAGACATTTTAAGTTTAAGCCCCTAGTGGGTTTGTGTTTTATTATACAGATTGTAGTTGGATACTCAGAGCTGTTCTTCCATCCTTTACTCTTGCAGAGCTGCACTTGCTTAATGAAAGAGTACTTGTTATTGCTGCTGGACAAAAGGCATCCTTCCTGTGTCTCCAGCTCTTTCATGCTTGAACACTTCAGTGTTACTCTCTTTAGGAACTTTTCAGTAGTGATCAGTCCTGTTGTTACCTGAACACCCTACAGACATTAATTATATTCATTTTACAGCACACTGCTGACTGAGGAAGGTATGGCTCCAAGTTACAAAAGGGGAATGGAAGAATAGAAAGATCAAGGTTAAAAATGCCTTTTTTGATTATTCAATCCAAGATGCTTCTGTTTAGTTATTCAGAGCTCTTACTACTGTCCTGTGCTTTGTCTTTGCAGTATTTCTTGTACAGTGCTTTCTCTTCCCCTTCTCCCCTGTACTTCCCCCCCCCTCCAATCTTTTCTTCCCACATTCTGAAAATTCCTGATTATCTCTTTTTTTTTTCTGACTGACTTCTCAGTAGTACTTAGTCATGGTTTGCTGTCTTCTGCCAGCAAGATTAGTTCTCCTTTTAAGCCTGTTTCTTTCTTGCTTGCCACCTGTGCTGGTGAATCTCTCCTGACTTGCATGAGCTTGTAACTGAAACTTGAGAGAAAATACTGCTTAGGTTGTTGTACTCCCACTTGGAGACAATGAAATACCTGCATTGATTCCCACTGCTGCAATTTACACTGCTGTCAGAGCACGTGCAAGATTTTTTTCCCAAAGAGTTGTAATTCCTTCTGTAGATAGGGTCTTAATTACTATAGAGGTATGTACATGACACAGAAACTCTGCCTATCCATGTTTCAGGTTTCTTTCTAGGCTGCCATGTTTTAGGCTTTTTGTTGACAGATGTTATTTTTGTATATAAGTTCTTTGCTTTCCTTTCACGTAGTCTTAAGTAGTCTTAAACATTACTCCAGGTTGTATGTGGTGTTTTTTTTTAAGTAGGAAAAATAAAATTAATCTGGAAATTAATTGAAATTAATTGGAAAACTTTAGGCAAACAATGTAAGTTGATAGCTGTTGTCAAAACGGAGTTGGAGGAGGGAAGGGAAGTGGAAATAAAGGCCACAGAAATAGAGCTTTTTGGTAAAGTTCATTGGTGGTGCTGTATGGTATGTCTAACAGATAAGTACAGTTGCTCTGGTCTTGTGTTACAGCATTGTGGCAGGAGAAGAAACTCATCCAAGCTGACTCAAGTCCTAGACTGCTTCCAATGCTTTGTTCCAGGTCTCCTACTTAGCCAGCATTGTTCGATATGGAGAAACACCAGAGACTTCCTTTAACCAGTGGGCATGGGGCCTGATTCTGAGGCTGAAGCTGCACAGAAATGACTGTGGCATGCAGTGTGGCTGGCCTGCAGTCCCAGTGTCGGGCAGTGTGGTCGACATGGCGGAGTCGGTCACGCTTCACCCCCTCCTGAAGGCTGTCAAAGCAGGCATCCCTGTCGGCTGCTACCTGGCCCTGGCAATGACCACCTTAGGGCACAGGTAGGTGTGCTTCTTCATGGTTGCTCTGGATGGGTAGGATAGCCCCAGTGGCTGAGCAACCTACCTATATTAGCATCTTTATCCATGTTTAGAGAATAAAGAGCTTCTGATGCGAGGGGTTGAACAATCTTCCAGGGACTGTGGTTTCATACAGTGTGCTTTCCTTATGCTGTGTTTTTGTCTTCTGTGTGTTAAGAGTCAAAATAATCATTACAAATAATATCCCTATTGAGGATGTAGCATGATTGCTATGGACAGGAATGATTTTTAATCATGCTTACTGAAAGGGATGTTCTACAGGTAATTTTTTTTAGCAGGGAATTCAGAAAATAGTGTGAAGATAGTGTGTTCCATAATAGTGTGTTCCAGCAGTCTTTTCCAGTACCTTCAGCTGGTTTGTAGTCAAGGTTCTTGTAGATAATAAAATACACTAGTTGATTAACATACAGAGTCAGGCATAGGTTAATCAATCTCTCCTTGATAATTTTTTTCCTGAATCTGATGGATCTTTAATTATCTCTTTTTCAAATTCAGAATTTTAACTAACCTGTTTTCTACAAATAATATTCTTTTACTCTTGAAAGAGAAATTGTCTTGACTTTCTGCTAAGGTTACAACATTGATACATATGTGCTTCTTCAAAGCATTAGAATAATTTGAGACTGATATAAAGCTATTCTGGTCTGAGAGTGGAAGTTTTTTATGTGGCTTCGAGCATGGAATATAAACTAAGGAACCTCTTTACTTCTGAGTGGGGTTGTTTTCCCCCCAAACACTCTTATCCTTTCCAAGAACTATTTCATTTATGTCACCTGTCTAAACAGTAAGACTGGTCTTTATCACATGCAGATGTTCAAGGTCAGTTACATTAATGAGGAGAGGAAAGCACTGTACTATATGCTAGTTATTTCATACAATATTCCATTTTCATGACTTAAGAGTAAACACAGGTTGAATTTTTTGCATCTTTTCCTAATGTGCAAAAGCAAATAGGCAAGCAAAACTTGATGCAGAACCATGTGCCGAATAGGTTGCCACTAGTGAGTTTTCTGGACAGTAAGAGGAGGATTCATCTTAACTGACTGCAACCATTTCAGTACCTACTGCAGGAAAACTCTCTGAGCTCCATCTGTAGGTAGTGAAGAAGGATGTCTAGGGCATTACCCATCCTGAGGAGATGTCAAAGCTAGGTAATCTGAAACTCAGCATGTAGGCTCTTTCTGTGCCTGAAGAGGGAGGCTAGTTAGGTAGGTTAGTGAAGAACCCTAAGCTTTAAATTGGTTGAAACTGGATAGATGAAGACCCTCATCTCCAGTGATTTTTGGAAGACAGGGCACAAACCCCCAGAAGGGCAGGAGATACTTAGCAAATCTGTCAAGAATTGAATGGCTACTATAGCTGAAGGTAAAAATGTGGATTAACCTGTTTAGGGTTTCAAAGATGAAGTGTAAAGATATGAAGGTCCTTACATCTCAATTCACACAAAATATCAGCATTCTGTCTCCCTCCCTACTGATAGTAAACGTGTTTTTCCTTTTTTTTTTTTTTTTGTTTGTTTGTTTGTTTTGACAGCATTGAGAAGTTCTGTGCTGAAGGGATCCCACTTTTGGGTGTGCTCGTCCAGTCTAGATATCTGAGAACAGTAGTTCATGTGCTGGATAAAATTTTACCATTATTTTACTCATGCCAGTATTACCTCCTGAAGAATGAACAGTAAGCATTATATGTTCCTAATAAGCTTATTGAAAAAGAAACCAAAGTTCATTTTAACAATTAAATTTATCAGGCTAGGTTACTAGGTATTGCATCCAGTGAAAGTGTGACACAGATGATGGGGAAATAGGTCTGGTTCATTTGCTGATTTACAAAAGTTGTCTGTGATTGAAGAAGTAGTTGTAGAAGTGTCTCCAGCTGACCTCACAGGTACAGTCATCACTAGTCCTGCTGCTGTGCTGTACTGGCCAGAAGCTGTTGTCTTTAGATGAGCCAGAAGGATAAGCAGGCAATACTTTTTAACTGTGTTCTTAGTAAGTTGAGCAATTGGGAGTGTACTCAAGTGCTGTACCTCAGCTGTCTCTCCTGATAAATAAGTAATATGGTCCTTGAGGTGTTTTTGGCTTGGACCACTTGATAATCTCTCCAACAATTCCCAGACTGGATCTGAGTGCTCATGTGGATCAAGAACTTCATTCAGTCCTGATGAGCTACCTGGAGTTTACAGTCTGCCATGAACTGCTTATAATATGACTGAACAGTTAAAATGGAGCAGTAAAACCTGCAGCATGGTTATGAATCAAAATCCTTGTAGGTGTCACCAGTGCTGTTAAGTTGGTTTTAAGTATTCTAGAAGTACCTTTTCTGTATGTTATGCTGTTGGAATGAATTTAATTTGTTGACATCCCTAGGTTTTTATCTTACATCCAACTGTTCCTTCATCTGGATACTGGAGTCCCTCAAGGCATGACCCAGCAGGTTACCCATAAGGTAACACAGCACTTGACAGGAGTGAGCTATGGAGAAAATGTTAAGCTGCTGAGTAGTATGATACAGGTAAGATGTATTTTCTTTTGAAAAAGGAGGAGCGGGAGTTTTTTTTTAAGAACAGGCAGGCTTTTTTGAGTTAGTGCTTAAAGTTAGAAGGGATGCTGAATCTGTGGGGTACCAGTAGCTGGTTTTGATTTCCTGAAATACTTCTATTTGCCTGGCAAATCTGGCAATACAAGAGATGTTGGACATAACAGCAATACATGTATTCCAAACTCTTGGAAAAGGGGATTTTCTAATGTCAAGCCAAAACTGCCTAAAAAGGGAATGTATTAAGCAGGACTACTTTGTTTGTGTTAGCTGAGGACTGCAGCAGATGTATTAGTGTTTAAAAGCTTTTCTTTTGACCACTGCTTTATGGCTAAGCTGTGGAAAAAAAAAAAAGTGTTAGGAAACTAGTGTTTTTCAAGTGCAGGGAGGCCAAGAACCAAGGCCCGCTAACACTAGAGAGGGGTAAGAGCTAAAGGGAAACACTCCAGCTCTGAGAAGTCCTTCTGCAGGAGCAGCAAGCTCAGAGATAGGTGTTATTTTTGCCTGCAGTCACAGGGGCCCATGGCTTTTGCATCTGCTTTTTGCTGACTGCACAGGATGCTTGGCTGTCCAGCTGCAGAATCTCTTGGGGGTTGGGGATGACAAAGCTGTTTTTACATAGGCATAGGGAATTGTCAATCAATTATTTGTTTTAAGAATAGGACAAAGCCTTAGGCAAGTTAAACTATTTTCCAATAAATTCTTACCCTTCAATTGAAGCTGCAATCTCTTGAATAATTTTATGCTTCAATTTGGCAGAATCACATTTTTCTAAGTGACCAGCCAAATGGAGTGGGGCCAGCTGCAGTACTGGAGTTCTGGGTTCAGGTCCTCACCAGCCAGCAGCTGTGGCACAGAGACCAGGCAACACTCACCTTGTTGGATGACTTATGTAGAGCTGCTTTTCAGTACAGTCAAGAGGACTGTGTACAAAAGCTGCTTTACCAACAGCACAAGGTAATTCAGTGTGGTACCAGTGTATGGCTGTTGAGTAAATGTGTTGGTCATTCTAACTTTGATGTGAATGTATTTCGCTGAAAAGTAGCAAAAGCATTCATGATAATGAATGATAATGGGGTTATCTGAGTAGGTCAAGATTAGTGAAACATCTGGTATTTGAATAGTGATAATAATTAAAACATACTTGGAGCACAGGTCTCATACATGAGTTCTATTATAGTATTTTAGTCAGTGATCTTTGCATTTCAGGTGTTTGGTACTGTGGTTAGAACAAAAATAGAGCATCCTTTCTTGAAAAAAAGAGATGGTGTCACTAAAATAAAGTATTTTCAGTGGAAAAGAAAGTACAAGCAGGCATTTCAGTGGTTGCTGGTGAGGGTTAAGGTTGGGAAGTAGCAACATGAGGCAGAAAGGAGCCTGAATGAATGCAGAGTGACATACCTGTAGCTTGTAAATAATGTTAGGCTGCTTACAAAAATAACCCAAACGTTTTCTGTTTCCATGCAGAATGCTTTGGGCTACCACTGTGACAAAGGTCTGCTGTCATCACTTGTTAGCTGGATCGTGGCAGGCAACGTGACACCTTCCTTTGTTGAGGGCAATGCCAATTCCTCTCAGGTAAGGTGGTGGTCTGTGGAAAGCCCTGGGTTAAGCAGTATACAGGTGTTGAGGGTTGCTTTTTTCCTGCTTGTGGGGGTTTTTGTGGATTTTCTGTTGTTACCTTTTTCTTCCTGTCCCTGTGTTTGCCAGTTTTCTTGTCATAAAATCCTAATTTAGCCTAAGAGAATGCTGTGGTTTAATTATGCTAAAGGAAACATGGGTGCTTTGCACAGAGGAAGTTTGATGTGTGTCCAAGGATTTACTAGTAAAGTAGGGTTTACTAGAGAGAGAGGATACCTTGTTTTACAGGGTTTGAGTAAGTTGTTTCCTCCAGAACTGTGGATAATTTTGTCAGTTGTGCCTCATTTCCGCTTTTCCAAGATTGTAGAGGATACAAAGAGGATGTTGGAATCTAGTTACAGAGGAAACTGGTTCTGCGTTTTCTTTTCGCGGTATGATGCTGCTTTTGCAATTTTATAATGATAATCTGGCAAAGACATACTCCCTTAAGAAAGCAGCAAGCTGCCCCAGCCATTTTATTATCAATATTTCTGTTATTACTGCTTTTACAGGTCTGGTTTGCCTGGATGGTGTTAAATATGGAGTCCATATTTGAAGAAGATTCACAGCTTCGCAGAGTTGTGGAGGGGGAGTTGGTTATTAATGCTTTAACTCCTGATCAAGCTTTGAAGGTGAGAACTGTTCACCTGCTTTTACTAGACAACACTACTGGAGAAAAGTGTTCTCTTGTATTGTTTATTTTTTTCTTTAGTGTTTTTCTTACCAGGATTAAAGTATAACTAGTGCTTTAGCCTTCCAGGAGAAAATATACCTCAGGGGAGTTTTCTTTTACATTTTTAGTTGAGCATTTAAAAAACACCATGCAAATATCTGGTTTTAACATAACATTATTTACAGAGAATTTCAGTCAATGATAAATGCTCTTGCATGATTTTCAGCAGCATCTCAATGCTTCATGATCTTCAGTGTATTTATTCTGTACCACTGAGGTGGGGAGCGCACATACCCTTTATTTTACAAATGGGAAAAATGTTTCTGTGTTTCAAAGACCATTTCAGATTATTTGTATTTTGCAGATGTCTGGGCGTTACTTTTCTCTGTATTTTCTGAATTAATTTTGAAGACTTTCAGAACTGCTTAGGTCTCTTCTTTGACAAGGCTCTTAGTCAGGTAGGCTTTAAGCCATGTTGCAGTATTTTCCAGGTTCTTTGCCCAAGTTCAGGTAGAAGGTGGGGTATGAAGCGAGTGGCTGGAAGCTGTCCAGTGTTAAAGTGTAGCCTTTTGCACTTGCCTCATCTCAACTGTTTCAGTGTGTTTTAGTGAACAAAGTAGTCTTGAAGGTCTATGAAAACATCTTTTTTTTTTCTATGCTCTGTTAATCACTATGAAAATAGATCTGGTTGTGGCCAGCCTGGTACATGTCTTGCATCCTTGGAGAATCATCTGGAAAACATTTGTCCCTTGGCTTCTGTGTGTTGCTTGATTTACCTCAAAAAGAGTGAGATGGTGTGTGGGTGATGTTTGGAAAGTGTGCTGAGGGTTTCTGAGGTCTAGTGTGGGGCATGAGGTGTGAGGGGATGAGATGTGAGGGTCTCTGCTGAGATGAGGGAACTTGTGCAGTCCGTAGGAGCTTGGTGTGTGACTTTTTTAATGATTAATTGGGTCCACGGAGTAGTGTTCTGTGTTTCTAATACAGTGTGCTGCTGCTGCTGCTTATATGTTACCTTGCTTTTGTTCTAGTTTTGCAAAAATACTTTTCTTTCTTTGTTCACGTTAGTTTTACTTTGCATTTTAGATTTTCAGTAGGGCTGTAGAGAGTGTAATCTGGAAGAAAGCAGAAGTGGCAGCACGCTGTAGGATTCTGCATCCTTATTTGTACTGGTGGGATCATGCTGCTTGCTTCACTGCTGCTGCTTTGTTCTGTAACAGCACTGATCACGCAGAAGCCTAAACCAGGAACACCTATCTCTATGAGGAAAAAACAGTAATTCACTCTAATGAACACCAGTGGTCCTTATATTGTACTTGCATCACACTAGACCCTCTGTGCATGGTACTTCTGTTGCAAGGGTTGGAGGTGTAGCACAGCACAGCTGTTAGCTGGGTAGGTCTTCTTCATAATTTCTGAATTTTCACTCTGTGGTAGTTAATCTGTTGAGTTAAGCTGTGACAGCCCGTGACAGGGAATGGCAGTAGAGCACTTTCTGAAAATTGTTCTTTTTGCAGAAAGCACAGACCCAGCTGAAGCTGCCCATCATACCTTCCCTTCAGAGGCTCATGATTTATCGCTGGGCTCACCAGGCCCTTGCTACCCCTGCTGATCACCCTCTCATGCCACTTATCTGGCAGAAATTCTTCCTTCTTTACCTTCACCGTCCAGGACCACAATACGGGTGAGTCTCTGATCATGAGGGCTCTCGCAGATCAGCAAGCACTGATGAATTTGCACTGCGAGTAAGACTAAGTGACTCACTGCAGCTGAAAGCAGTGGGTACCAGGAACCTCAGTGAAGAGTTAATTTATTTGCAGAAGGTGTTCATTTGACACTTGCAAAAATAATTTGATGTGTTGGGTTTTTTTTTGTTCATTTTTAGATTGCCTGTAGATGGCTGTATTGGAAGACGTTTTTTCCAGAGTGCATCTCATGTTAACTTACTAAATGAGATGAAGCAGCGCTTAACAGAGGTAGCAGACTTCCACCATGCTGCCAGCAAAGCACTAAGAGTGGACAGTCCTGCAGAGGGCAGTGATAGATCCCCAGAGAAGACCAGCCGCTTGCCACACCACCTGACTTCACCGGAGCTGCATAAGGAGCTTGTCAGGTGAATAAAAAAAGCCTGACCAGTTCAGTTCTATTCAATACAAACACCTGAGCAGCTGCTAGAGCACAGTCTTAGTTGTGGGAACATGAAGGGAGGGACCCTTGGCTGACCTACATGTACTTGTAGGCATTGTGGTCAAATCTGCTCCTCTGGTGATGCAAACTGTCTAGTTTAAGGAGCAGCCATTTTACTACTAAAAATAAAGTACTGTTTGAGTAGGAGTTGTTTCTCCCTTTAGGGGAGAGGTTTACTTTTTAATTAATAGTATCCCAATGTTAGTAAAATACTTGTTGTTTACATCTATCTGTTACCAGTATGTACATCACTAGCTATAAATGTAAAATGCTACTTTTGTGTGTACACATTTGTTTGTCACGGACCAGGGCCTAAATTTATGTCTTGAGTTCATTGGGGAGTTTACTGGTGACTTCAAGATGTGATTCAGATAGTGCAGTTCACCCTGATAGTATACTAAAATTGACCTGTGACAAGTGTGTTCTGTGCCAGCTGGAAAGTGGTATGTGTGCTTAACCAAAACCTTAGCTTAAGACTGTCGTCTTGTGCTGGAGCAGGCTGAGGAGATGCACATGGGTACTCACTGCCACTTGGCTGCTGAGCACAGCTGATGAACCCTGTCTTTTGTAAGGAGTGGTAACTTCTAAGAACTTTGTATCTGGTACACACTGAAACAGTAGCTGTGATGTTCAGAAGCCCTTGTTTCTGTTACACAATGACTTTTTGTCTGAGAAGTCTACCCTGAGAAATATCTGCACCATTACAGTATCTGAAACTGTAACCCAGGAACCAGTTGAAAGGTTTATTTGGAAAGAGTGCTTGTTGAGGGAGCTTGGGCATAGGGATCTGAGCTTTTAAGTCCTTCACCCCCAACAAGCAATAAGCAGTGTAAGAGCAAACAAGGGGGATCATAAATCCTCCTTGGTCACTGTTGTGGTTTGACCCCAGCCAACAACTACACACCACAAAACTGCTCCCTTCCCCTGTCCCCTGGTTCGACAGGAAGGAGAATCAGAAAGGAAAAAAATAAGTAAAACTCATGGGTTGAGATAAAGACAGTTTAATAGGACACAAAGGAAGATGATTATGGTGATGATCATGATGATAGTAGTAATAATGACAGAAGATACAAAACACATGATGCGGAGCATGGTTGCTTTCCGCCTGGATGACCAATGCTCAGCTAGTTTCTGAGCAGTTCCTGAGTTCCCACAATATAGCCCATGGTATGTACCCTCTACAACCTCCTTGTTGAGCAGAACACTTAGGAGCTGGGATAGTGGTCCATTCAGATGGGGAGTAGGACCTATTCTCTTCGAGGTTCTGGAATGGTTTTTATATAGGTTTTCGGACTTCTGATGAATTTTTCAAATTTTACAGCCTTAGGCCTGAGACCCTGAGCATGTAGGGAGGAAGAGAGATTATTCTTTGTATTGCTGGAGTTGTCCAGCCACTTCATCCAGCATCGGGAAGATCACTTGTCTTTCCAGGCCAGTACTGCCAATGAGTTGGCATATAGCAATAGTGCACTCCATACAAATTTCCATTACATCAGTTGTGTGCCTAGGACTTCATCTGCTTCTGTGGGTAACTGTGTATGGTCTGGGTCGTAATCACCTCCAGATGGCCAATTCCCTCAGGTACTGAATGCCTCTCTCCATGGTGATCCACTTGGGTGACATAAAGCATCTTCCTTGAAGGGATGTCTTTCATTCATGTTTAGCAGAAGTCACCCCTAGAGGCTGAGGGCTTGTGTCCTTGTAAGTTCTGGTGGTGAGACACTGGAAGAAGTTACCCAGAGAAGCTGTGGCTTCCCCATCCCTAGAAGCTTTCAGGGCCAGGTTGGATGTGGTTTGGAGTAACCTGGTCTAGTGGCCGGTGTCCGTGCCCATGGCAGGGGGGTTGGAAGTAGGTGATCTCTAAGGTCCCTTCCAACCCAAACCATTTTGCGATTGTGTGATTCTTCCAGTTGCTTTGTCAATGCCCCCTTCCCTAGACAACTTGTCCCCCTTCCCATCTGCTTTTCTTCTCTGCCCTTTAATTCCAGTCTACTAGTCCTGTTATCCCAGCATCAAAGCATCCAGGTGGTAATGTACTCACCTGGACAATGGCTGAAATCTTTTCACGTATCCTGCATCTCACTCAGGGGTGGGGGTTGGGTGGTTACCTCTTGTTCAGCTGCATCACCTGTCACTGGGGTCAGAGTAGCTGCAGAGCATGTTGCTGGGGGCTGAGTGGCTGAATTTCCCATTGTGGGGGTTGATCTCTCAGTGGTGGTCATAAATAGTTGTTTAACCCTAAACAAAACCTAAACCGTAGTCAGGAGTCACAGCAATAGGAGCATGCTGGTTTGAACATCCCAGGGATATTAAAATTCATTCATATTCTCAAATGCTGTTGCAATTGGCCTGGTGGAGAAGGGCAAGATGGGGGAAGATGCCTCTGCCCTGGGTTGTCTCCCTGAGGAGA
>NW_009954546.1:762548-801772 GCF_000747805.2 Chaetura pelagica
TACTAGTAGTCTCCAGGAGATGGCGTCAGAAGTACGGAGGTGATGGCAGTGCTGAGAACAGATACTGAACTAGTCTCAGGGTCAGTGTTACACACTGTAGCCGAGTAATACCCTTGATCTAGACTCCAGAGCTGATAGCCAACACAGCAGGGAGGAAGTGAAGTGTTACATCTTACAGGTCTAATAGAAAGTCTGA
This sequence comes from Chaetura pelagica, assembly GCF_000747805.2. Lineage (NCBI taxonomy): Eukaryota > Metazoa > Chordata > Aves > Apodiformes > Apodidae > Chaetura > Chaetura pelagica. The sequence goes on from NW_009954546.1 coordinate 762,745, forward strand.
GAGCAAATAAATAAATGCTATGACCAGCAACTATTAAATAGATGCAATGAATACTTAAACCAAATCTGTTTAAAGACACTCTGATCACATCTGTTGTTACCTCATCCCTTTGGACCCCATGCTGGATGCCAAAAAAGACTGTTGTGGTTTAGCTGACAACTGAGCACCCCACAGTTGCTCACTCACTGGCCCACCTGTGGGATGGGAGAGAGAACTGGATGGAGAAAAAAAAAGTAAGCTTGTGGGTTGAGATACAGACAGTTTAATAGAGCAAACAAGAAGAGAATAATAATAAATAGATTATAGAAAAGAAGTGATGCACAGCAAAATTGCTCAGCACCTACTGAATGTCCAGCCCATTCCCAAGTGGTGCTCCCTCACCGCAGCCAACCGCTCCTGGTTTTTATGCTGAGCATGACATCATAAGGTATGGAATATCAGTTCAGGTCAGTGTTGTGGCTGTGTCCCCTCGCAGCTTTTTGTTCACCTCCTTGCTGGCAAACCATGGGAAGCAGAGAAGTCTTTGACTTAGTATAAACATTACTTAGCCACAAGTAAATTTGCAGTGTGTTAGCAATGTTCTTCTTGTACTAAATCCAAAACACAGTACTGTGCCAGCTGCTAGGAAGAAAATTAGCTATCCCATTAGAAACTTAGATGGTAATTTGTGAAAAATAATCCAGAGATACTTAACTGGGTGTAACTTGATTAATATTTTCAGTCTTTCTTTCAAAGGAGTTCCCTGCTCCAACATAGAACCAAGTAAATCTTATGCTCAGGAAGTCTAAGACCACCTAGACAAGAGGGAAAACATCTACTTCCATTTTCCAATATTTTTTTACTGATACAGAAAACCAGAGTTTGCTAGTAATATTTAGTATCACCGTCAAAAGAGTTAATGGTATTCTAGTTTTTACTTGTATTTGATCAGGAAAGCTTGGTTGGTGTGATTATGAAAGGGGTGCCCCTCAGTAGAGTGATGCCAGTTGGAGAAAATATATGTATGTTAAAGCATAGTCTTAGCAGAAGAGAAGATGGGAGTAAAGTAGTGATGAATTTGAGTCTGGCAAGAAATTAAAAGATATCCCTCAGCAGTGAGCTCTTAGAGCCAGCAGTCTAGAGAAGTCATGGGGTGAGAAGCTGAACTTGCTCATATCATATCTATTCTCTTTTTCCTTCGTTGGTCTTCTGAATGGGGTTTCAATATGATTCCCTGCCACAAGAGATGCTTCCAGTCCTGGATCATGGTTGCTAATTTGCATAAATGTTTTCCTTGTCAAAATCTGATCTATTACACTTTGTTACTACCCTTCGTATTTTTCTAAATAGCTTCTTTACACTGCTGGTCTTTAACTGACACTTAGTAAAGTAGTCACAAACCATCAGAAACATCTGTGTTTTGAGCCCTATCAACTTGAAGTGTTACTTGTTGCCTAACTCCAAACCCCACCATGAGACTGCTGTGTAATATATGCTTTGCATACAGTTAAAGTTCACATTGGTGGTTTTTTTTTTTCCTTTTTTTTTGTCTTTTCAGGCTTTGTAATGTTTTTGTTTTATGGCTGGAAGAAGAGAGTTTGCAGAAAGGAGACACATATATTCCTTCTCTACCGAAGCAATATGATGCACACAGACTTGCAAAAATCATGCAGAATCAGCAGGTGAAGTGCTAATGACATTAGTAATCTGGGATCCAAAATTTGTTTTGCTTGTTAAAGTGGGTCCTCTAAAGCAGAGACTGGCTTTTATTATTTGTAGAGAATATATGGTACCTTCACAGCTCTGACTTTTTTCTTAAAAATCCTGTACTATCCTAAACTATCTTCCTTTATATGTAAGTGAGGACTTGAAGAGTAGATTTCTTGCATATCTTAATGAGAACACAGTCCTTATTCTGTCCTGTTCTGTAATTATTTTTATGTTCTAATATATATTTTTTTAGAATTATTGAAGTTAGAACATTAAGTGAAAAAAGACTGGAAGCTGAAATCTTCTTTTGTTGGTAGTGTGTAATATGTCTTGTTCAAGTATAAATTAGTGGGAAGTGCTTATTATTCTGTCCAGTAAACCTAGAGAGTTGGTATAATGAAAAAACCTGAGAGATGAGAGATTTTGGAAGGGGGTTTCCTTATGCCTGCTTTTTTTTTTTTATTCCTCTGCATATGTGCCTACTGTAAATTAAGCCTGTTTCCTCTGTGTTCCTTTTTTAGGAACAGAATTTGAAAAATCTGTATTCTCTTGCTTTATTTGTTAGAAATTATGCTGTGTGTGCTTGTCAAGTTTCTTCTCTAAGTGTCAGGAATGATTTTCAGTGGCTTATCTGCATATATGGTAAAAATTCTGCAGCTTTTTTCTTCAGTATAGTTTTTTTTTTCCCTAGTAATATTTTTTCTGACTTAAAACTGCAGGGGCTACTCTTACGTACTTTGGTTTCCCAGCTATTGGGATGGATTTGCTAGTACTGACCAAAATGGGAAAGATAATGTAATTACTTTGTGCTTTAGGATTTGTGGATGGAGTATGTCAATGCTGAACTGATACACTATGAGTTTCAGGAAGCTCTAAACCTTTGGCTGCAGGTTCAGCTTGAATCACATACAACCTGTGTTTCTGCAGGGCAAACAGATTTCACCAACCCTTTATCAGGTAAGAGATAAGAGTATTGTTAATGAAACTGGGCCAGAGATAATAAGTAGCATGTTGAACCACTGGTTTCTTTAGAAACATAATGATATCTCTGAATAAAGATGTTAATACAGGTTGTTTTCTATGGGTGCAGTATTTTGCATCAAGTTATCAAGGTGTTCTCACTGAGATGCTCATGTGAGAAGCTACTGTCAATGTTTTTGGCTTAAAGTTTGCCACAGCACAGCCCGTCATGTTGTGTCTAGAGCTCCAGGAGTGAGCTCCCCAAGGATACCCCTGCACAGGACATGCTCCAGAGAGGCTGTTTTTTTTTAATAAGGTTTAGGTGGAGATGACTGCCAGCAAAGGCACAAAACACTGTAACTGAAAGCAGAAGGATTATCTGGTATTCAGATGTTGTTCCCAGTGTTCACCTTGGCATGGTGAAAGCGTTCTTCCAGCACAGAATGGAATAATAGTCAGGGTACATATATGAAGGGTATGGTGAGACTGGATTTTCTGGGGGGATGATTAAAAAAAGACGAGAGAAGGAACAGAAGGAAACTGGAATAGTTTCATAGGAGAGTTGGCACTGAGCAGAAAAACTGCATGGGAATCAGCAGGAGGAGAGAGCTGACCTGGAGTGAGGCTGCTCTTTGGGGAGGAACTGGAGCTGACAAGACTAGAGATGAACTGTAGGAAGAAAGATGAATTTGGCTTAGCAGACTGGGCCTGGGAGCCTCTGTCAGATGAGGAGATAAATGGCATGAGAAGAGGAAAATTTGAAGGGCAGAAGAAAAAAGGAATGGGGCCTTGGATCTTAATGCTGTGTGCAGCTGGTCATGAAAGCTATGTGAAATAAACTTTGTCAAAAAATCGAGGAAGATGCATTACATTTTAATTTTTTTTTTTAAAAAAGGAGGAGTCCTGACAAGTAGTTGTCTGCTGCTAAAAGTGTTTCATGCAAACATACAATGTTTTGTTCTGTTTCTCCTAACCTTTTCTTAGTGACAAAACTTGCTTCTGCTTTCTTTTCTAGCCAAAGAGAGGATTATGAATAATTTGAAGAAGTTTGATACTCCCAAGCCTCCTCTTCCCCTCCAGACAATGAAAGCACCTGTGCCAGTTATTTCCTCTGCCAGCCTAGTAAGTCAGAAGGAAGCAGTTCAGCTCATGCGTGTGGACCTTAACATCTTGCAGCGACATGCCAAGTAAGACAGAACTCTTTTCCTCCTGCCTCACCAGTGTGTCTAGTAGTGTCTCCAGGTGCCCTTTTCAGCAGCCTCATTGGTGGTGTTGGCACAAGACTGTCAATACTTCACTTCTGCTGCTTATCCCATTTTTTTTTCTTCTTTGCTATCGTGTTACTATTCCACTTCTTTAAGATAAGATTACACAGGTCTTACCTAATGACTGAGATTACATCAGATGACATCTAACTTCTACATTTTTCTTTTCTCATTTGGCATAGTTCTTGAAGCCTTCCCTTAGCCTAGATTTGCTGGCAATAAGTTTACCCTTTTGCACTAATGTAGTATCTGCAGTGTGAAACACTGGAACCCCCATGGGATAAATCTGATTTCTGGGAGTGTTACCATCATGAGTGAAAGAGACTTTCTGTTTTTAATATTCCTTTTAAGAGAATCCAGCTGAATTATTTTCAAACACAGCTGATGAATCTGTAGCTGTTCTCACCCAATGTAGTAATTTACCTGAACAAAACTTAGTAAGCCCAAGAGAGGAGGAGTCTAAACAATTCCAGCAGCAATTTTAGGTGGGCTTTTTTTGTTTACTGAATCATCCCACAGTGTTTTTTTTTTGTCTGAAAGAAAACTGCATTTCCTGCAGGGGGTGATCTGGTGTATTTCCTTCCCAGGTTGTCATATAGAAAAAAAACCTCATGCAGGCTTGAGTTCTTTTGTTTTTATGAACCTGTTTGTTTATTACTTTGAACTCAATTTCATTTCATAACCCTTCATGTTTTCTACGAAAGTCTTACAAGTTTTTGTGTGACACATTATATTTGTCTTGTCTTTCTTGCAGGTACTTAGCATTACTGATTTCAATAGTAATTTTATTAATCAATGCTTTTCAGAACTGCAGCTCTCTGGGAATCTCAGCACGTTGCTCTTAATAGTGAAATACTGGACACAGTACCTAAGCTCTATGTCAATCGGGAAGAGCAGATCACCCTCCATTTGGAGTGCCGGGGAACATCAAATAAAAGCTGCCAGGGAGCAGCTCTTGTAGCAATCCAGGTTAGAGGCATGGCATCATTTCTTGTTTGGGGCTGTTGGAGGTGGATCATGAAGGAGAAATGACTGAATGGTTACAAGGCTGGTAACAGTTGACTCAAGTAAATCCGTAGTCACTTAGTTACCTGAAATATGTAATATATAATGTTCAAAAAGCGATATACATCAACAGCTGAAGAATAAGTTGCTGCTTAAAGTTTGTTTTGCTCATAGCATCCATTATAAGCTGCTTCCCAATGTGGGAATTTGCTCACTGATGAGAATAGAAGCATGAAAATTTTTGTGGAAATATTCCCATGTTGCTTGGTACATTAACTTCTTCTCTAAGTATCAATCGTTGTAGTTTAAAAGTGTTGCATAAAAGGTGTTACTTATATTAGTATGTGATAATTAAATAGGAACTCGACCAAGGATGTGCGCTTGGGAATGATGTACTAGAGGAGAGCTGTGAATATAGATGGTTTAATCCTGAGTTTTCATCACATTTAGTACATCATGTGCTACTTCATTTTTAGAAATAGTGCAACATGTGAGAGTGTTAGCAAAATGTATTATTCAGACATGACTTGTGTCTCTTTGTTGTTCAGTTTGAAGGGAAACACAAGAACGAAGCAGTGAGCCAGCAGCTTCATGCCTTGCGTAAAGAAGTGAGACAACTGCAGGCTGAAGCTACAAAGCCACCTTCTCTGGGTGTTGTGGAGGCAGCAGTTCATGTGGAGAATTTCATAACGTACGTTGTTCAGACAGTGGTTTGTATCTTTTTTTAATATGTTGCAGAGTTAAAATGTGGAACCTCTTTGTGTGGTTTTTTTGTAATGCTTCTCAGCTTGAGTCAACGACAGAGCTGACCTGGGACCTGTGTGCTTGTGACACAGATGTATAAAGAAATAACTCTGTATTATTAAAAGGTCATTCAGCCTCAACAGGGCACACAGTATTGTGTGCTGCTTCAATCTATTGTAGTCTGTATTAGGATAGCCCTTCTAACCCTGCAAAAGCACCTCAAGGGGTGACAGGGATGCTACGTTGAATTTTAGGTAGTGTCAAACTTGTGCCACAGCTGTCTCAGCCATGGGCTAAACTATATGTTTTCAGTATCTCTCCCTACTTTTTTTCTTGCTACAGTACAGGACACAGTTCTTTAATAGAGAATTATGGTTTGAAGTAACTTTTCAATATATGAAACAAAATTGTGCAGTGGGAGAGGACTATATAATACCACTTTTTTTTTTTTTTTTTTCCTGAAGGTTAATAAGCAGATTAGTCCAAGGCCCTGTTCCTCTTGAGGACCTTTTATAGTTCACCTCAAAGGTCCAGTTTTGCAATGCCACTTTTAATCTTTCAGATCTCTGCTGGGATTCTTTTTGTGTAATCAGTTTCCTACAGACTGTACTTGCTGTACAAGTAAAAATATTTGGTTACTATTTCTACACCTTCATTCTTGATCATTAATCTGAAAAACTCTGTGAATGAGCTAGTTCCTGGGATTTATGTCTGTGGATTTGCATGTTCCTTAGATGTTTAATTCTGACTTGATGAGGATAGGGTTTTCAGCTCAATAAATATTTTTTTGGCAATACACAAGAAAATACTGTTTCTGTTTTAATCCTTTTATTGCTGAGCCTGTTAAGTAAAATGAGGTGAATTTTATTGCAGTACAAATGTAGTTCAGGTGGCCTAAGAACATGATGAGCACATGATTTGAGGGATAAATAATCTGTTGGAACTATACTGTGGAAAAAATAAGTTTCTGACTCTAATTATGGAGACTTTCTAAGGTTTGGAGGTACCCATTTCAGGCAGAAAAAATAGTTGAGCTAAACCTGAGACTGTTCAGTCAGGTTATGAGAAGGCTCAGGGGTTTCTCATCAGTGTATAGTAATACCTGAAAGGAGAGTGCAAAGAGCATGGAGCCAAGCTCTTTTTAAGGGTGACCAATGACAGAACAAGAGGCCGTTGGCACAAACTGCACACAGGAGATTCCTTCTGAACATCAGGAAACACTTTTTTCCTGAGAGGGGTGACACAGGCTGCCCAAGGAGGCTGTGGAGGTTCCATTCTTGGAGATATTCAAAAGCCACCTGGACATAGGCCTGCATAACTAGCTGTAGCTGTAGGTGGCCCTGCTTGAGCAGGACAGTAGGTCCATATGTTCTCCAGAGGTCTCTCCCAGCCTCAACTATGCTGTGATTCTGTGAATCCATGCTTGATTATTCTAGAAGCCAGAAATACCCATCTCATGGCAATATATTGGCAATATATTCTTTATTGTCACAGATTATTTTGCATATGTAAATCTAATCTGCTTTTTTTTTCTTTTTGCAGGGCCTTAATAAATATCTACAAAGTGCAGCCCATGCCTGCGATTAAGAAAGTTGGAATTAGTTTGTTTTTTACATTAGTGGAATATGTGTGTGATGAAACTCAACGCAATCCTCCCACAAGGCAGTTCTTCACATCCTGCATTGAGATTCTAGGCCAAGTGAGTTTGTTCTCTGATTTTGGGATACCTAGTGTTTATTCCATCTGCGTGCTGATATTTGGGGTCTAAAGCATTCAGAAGCCTGAAAATTAACTTCTAAGCTGCTATCATATTTTTGTTTTGACTAATTGTATAATAACAATTTCTGGCCACACCTCAAACACCGTGTTCGGCTCTGGGCCCCTCAGGATAAGAAGGACATGGAGGGGCTGGAGCGTGTCCAGAGAAGGGCAAGGGAGCTGGGGCAGGGTGTGGAGCACAAGTGTGAGGAGGAGCAGCTGAGGGAGCTGGGGGTGTCCAGGCTGGAGCAAAGGAGGCTGAGGGGAGACCTTCTGGCTCTGCAGCTGCCTGAGAGGAGGTTGGAGCCAGGGGGGTCGGGCTCTGCTCCCCAGGAACAAGGGATGGGACAAGAGGAGATGGGCTGCAGTGGTGCCAGGGGAGGGTGAGTTGGGATGTTGGGCAGCATTTCTTGCTGGCCAGGGTTGTGAGGCCCTGGCCCAGGCTGCCCAGGGCAGGGCTGGAGTCCCCATCCCTGGAGGGGTTTCCAAACCATGTAGATGTGGTGCTGAGGGACATGGGGCAGGGGTGGCCTGGGCAGGGCTGGGGGAGTGGTTGGACTGGATGGTCTTAAAAGTCTTTTCCAACCTTTATAATTCTATCATTCTACACAGTCTTTAGGGGAGTTCAGGCTTGCATATAAGCAAAATGAAAAGTGTTGCTCCTAGATGCCTGCTTAGTTCTTACCTCCCTGTGTTAGTTAAATGCTGAGGTAGGCTAGTTTTTTGGGCAGGTAGCTGAAGTTTGGGTACTTCCAGCACATAAAAGACTGTTCTGGCATATATTTTGCTGTTACAAATCACTTTCTGTCTGGTGTGTATCTTGTCAACTCTATTTAGATACCCCTTCTTTACAGCCATACAATAGTCTTTGTGAAGATAGCCAGAATTTTGCTTGTAGAGAGCATGGGTGCTTGTTGTTGGTAATAAAGTTTACTGTGGGGAAGACTTTATGCATATGCATTGAGAGAAAGCTTTAGCCTCTGCTTTGGGTCCAGGTGTTTATTTTAATCTCTTAGATAACAGTTTCTTTCCTTGTGCAGCTGTCCTTAAGCACCTCTAAGAGCTGAACTGCTGAAAAGCTCTCTATAGCTCTTGTTCTGTTCAATTTTTTCCTAATATCAGACAAGGTTGCTGAAATCTGGGTTAATTTTATTTTGCTATCACATCAGAAAAATTGTATTTCTAGGTATTTTTAGATAACATGTGGTCACAATTGCTGTTGTGAAGTGTGCTAGAAAAACATTTATTTACATTCTGTCTTATAGAACAGCAGTATTTAGCTGATGTTGATCTCATCCAGTTTGTTTTTGAGAAAACTTGCCCTTTAAGAAGGACCAGAATAGAGCTTATCTCATCACAATGCTGCGAGGAGATGTGTTTCTAATATGAGCCATTTTTCTCACCATTCACAATTTATTCTCAGGTGTTTGTCAGTGGGACCAAGTCAGAGTGCAGACACCTCCTCCAGACTATCCTGAAGAATCGGAGGCTCTGTACCCTCCTTTCCCCTTTTTTCACTCCTGTTGCCTCTCCCAGTGAATTTGTGACCTTATATGAAAAGGTTGTGGCCTTTCTGAGTGAGGAAAACAGTGATGTTGTCTTCATGCTGCTGACAAAGGTAAAGTATGTGGGAGTACTGTGTCTGGTTTGTTAGTGTTCCTTCCCTAAAGACTGTGGCTTTAGGCTAAGGTAGAAAGAAGTGCAAATCTGATGCTTTAACACTGATGGGATCTACAGACCTAACTTGCTCATCTTGAGTGGTGTGTGTTTTATTTAAACTCAAGAGGGGCTGGAGTAAAAAGGAAATGGGAAGCTTAAGCTAACCTTTCCTAGCCCAGGTAGTATCAGTATGTGCTTCTTAGGGCTTGCTTTCTTACTCTTGAAATTAAAGCAGGCTCTCAAAGGCTTTGTCTGCCTGATAACTGCAGAGGCTTTCCTCAATATAACCAGGCATCTTAAAAAGAACAAAAACCTTTGAAACAGTGTCTGAATCTTTCATCTCTGTTTGGCACCTCTGTTTTAAAACACACAGGTAGGTAAGAGCAAGTGACTTCCACATCTCCTTTCTCAGGGCTGCATGAGATTGTCTGCATGTATTAGCAGCAGAGAAATTACTATTATACTGAGGCTTTGATGTTGCTCTTATTCTCTGTATTAGTTACACAGAGAGAGGGCTTGACAGCTGTCAGCAGCAGGCAGTCTGGTTTGGGCATGACTGATCTGTCCTTAGTGGCAGTGATCAGCCTTGTCCCTGCTGACTTTGGTCTGAAGAGATTGCCTAGAGGCTCCAAAAGCTTTGCACCTCCACTTGAATTTTGTGGGCCACAGAGATTAGCCCATCTAGTGTTTTCAAGTGCTTGTTTGTCAGTGGTACAGAAGTGTGGAAATTCACATGCATTGTTATGAATCTGAGGTGTTCAAGGCCAGGCTGGATGGGGCTTGGAGCAGCCTGGTCTAGCAGGAAGTGTCCCTGCGCATGCAGGGGGGTTGGAACTAGAGGATCATTGATGTCCCTTCCAACCCAAACCAGTCTGTGATTCTGTGAGAAGACTTGCTAAGGGCTGTTTCATAAGTTCAGGGACTTCTGTGATATGCTGAATGAATATGCCTTTGGAGAGTGTTACCTTGGATTTGAGCTAGGGCTAATGAGGTGCAAATAAATAATTTATTTTTCTTAGATACATAAAAACTTGCGGGTGTTTTCCCCTCCTGACAATTTCTCCATTCTCCTGAAGGTGTTGTGGCTGTTACAGCTTCTACTTAAAAATGCTTCCTTTCCTCTGTTCTAGTTTGACATTACGCAATGGTTGAGTGTTGCTAAGCCACCTTTAGCTGAACGTACCAAGCTTCTGGAGTCTATTCACTTGGCTCTCAATGCATGTGGCCTTGAGCCAGAAGAAGATATTTTGATGCCATTTAATATCTTCTGCAAACACTGGACTAACCTTCTCCAGTATCAGTTCCCTGATCACTACAGTGATTTTCTAAGATTGTTCGTGCAAAGTGAGTATCTGAATTGGTGCATACTAAGCCTTTCATATGGAGCTCTGCTGACTTAAAGATATGAACACCATACAGTGGAGTTATTTTAAGTTCCTGTATGCACATTTATCTGAGTTCTATATGATATATTTTTATTAAATGTATTTAGCTTTGTGAGAAAGAACATTTGTATGTAGACCAAAGAACACCCCTTAGTGACAGCAGATTTTCAGCCCATGTAGTGTAGGAGGACGGAGAAGAGTTTTCTATTAGTGGAAGCACTTACTAATTTATAATTATGCTGCTGTCTGTAATGCAACTTCTTTGCCCTTGAGCACCCCTCGATGTCAAATTGAGAACTGGAATTATGGGGACCTGGGACTGATACCGAAATCTGCTGAAAATGTCCTGGTTGACATTAGATGCTACCTGAAATCTGCTGTGCCACTAAAATGAGAACAAACGTACTTCTTTTCTGTCAAATCACATGTGCCTAGGCAGCACTTGCCTCTTAATATAGCCAGGTGTGTACTAAGGGCCTGTCAAACTCTCTGGTATATAGATGCCAAAAGGGAAGGTTGAATTGCTTATGTTTTGAAATTAGAGAGAACCTGGATTTTCAAACTCAAACCTTGTCTGATTGTTTTAATGTAGTAAGGAGCTCTAGTATCAACATTGTCTGACTTTTACTGAGAAAGAGATTAGTATCCTTCTGATTTTCACAAATTAATTCCCTTGTTTTTCTGCTAAGGCTCTTCAAGCCAGCTTCTAAGCCCTGACTGTTGGAAGGCATCACTTGAAGCTTTGGGATGTGGTTCGTCAGTAACTGAAGCAGGAAACTTCAAGAAAGGTGGATCTACTGAAAGTCCCGTCTTGCGGGATGCTGCAAAAATTCTCCTCTCTGATGAACAGGTGGGTGCCTCTCTGATTTATTGTGTTTTGCAGCTGAAACAGATGCTCATCAGTGACAAATAACACTGCTGTGCAGTCTTTCTGTAGCTGATTAATAGTTGCCTTCTTTTCACAGGTTAGGGAGACAATAGAATGGCTTTCCACATCATTCTGCAAACTCCGTCTGGCTTCACTGGACTTCAGGACTTTTGGCCTGTTTTCAAAATGGAGCCCTTATGTGGCTGAAGTGAATAAATTTATTGAGTATCTTATTAAACGACTTATTGACAGTGAGGTTGCCAATTTAGCTCAAGAGCCTGTTGGCAGTAAAAGAACTCTAGCAGGTAATGTGTCTTAAAAGGAAATTACTTAAGAACAGGCACTCAGTTTCTCTGATTTCCTCTGTTAAAGACCATTTAAATATACAATAAAATCCTCTTGCTCTGCACTTGTACAATGATGAGAACAGGTTATGCTGATGCTACTTGGTGGCTATTTGCCACCATCTATGCTTCTTGGAGGGAAGCTTGTTTACGTTTTAGTTTGCTTAAAATTGTTTTATGAAGACTTTCTTCAAAGAAAAATATGATCTTTTGTATTAAGCTGAGGTTGGGGAATGAGGGACTACTGAATTTTATTATGATGTGATTTCAATTTGGAGAAAATTGCCAGAACACCTTTTATTTTTGTATATGCAGCTTTAAAGTGTGAATCATCCAGAAAAGGACATTTTATTCAAGTTTGGAAAACTGTATTGTGTTCACTGTTGCTAATATGAGGGGGGGGATAAAAGCAACTTTTTTGTTTTATTTTCTTCTAGCATTGCAGTCCTTGTATTCAGTAATTTCTGGACTCTTTAAACCATGGATACTGGTTTTGGAGAAGGAAGATTCAAGGTATATATTACATTTCAAAATTAAATTAAATGAATTTTTGCTAGAGGAAGGACTGGCTTTCATTGTTATCTAGGTTTTTTGAATTCATTACTGTATTGTGACCTTTCATTAAACAACTGTGGATTCTATCTTATTCTAACAATTATGGAACTAATTACAGAGTTCCTTAAGTCAAATTTTCCAAGGCTTGGATTGAGTAGTTATTTAAATACAGGAAATGCAACCAAGCTCTGGTCAGGAAGCAGAAATGAGAAGAATGTGGATTGCACTTAGTTCTGAAACACTCAAATTTAGAACTAAGATTCCTTTTTTTATCTTCTGTAAAACTGGTAACTCCTTAGTTTAAAAAAAAAAAAAAAAAGCCAAATAAATACAACCCCAAATGCCAGTGTTACATAAAGAAACCTTGGGCCAAATCAGCCCTTTGGTGATCTTGTGTACTGCTATCCTCTCATGAAGACTTACTTGTAATGTTCTACACTTAGATTTGACTTTCTTCTAAAACCAAAAGTTTTTTTAGCTGTTAACACATCTCCAGCATTTAATTAGAAGATAACTGTAGGTGGTATGTGCTGGTATTCATAAATCCCTGTGTTTTGGTATTTAATTTATGAAATATACAGTAATCTCCTCTTAATCAAGAGCTGGGGCTGTTCATCTTGGAGGAGCAAAGGCCCCAGGGAGACCTTGAAGCACCTTCCACTACCTAAAGGGGGCCTGCAGGAAAGCTGGGAAGGGACTTTAAAACATGAGTTTGTAGTGATAGGACAAGAGGTAATGGATCAAAACTGGAAGAGGGGAGATTTAGTTGAGACATTAGACTGAAATTCTTTGCTGTGAGGGTGGTGAGACCCTGGCCCAGGTTGCCCAGAGAAGCTGTGGCTGCCCCATCCCTGGAAGTATTGAAGTGCAGTTTGGATGGGGCTTGGAGCAACCTGGTCTGGTGGGAGGTGTCCCTGCCCATGCAGGGGGTTGGGACTGGATGATCTTTAACCTCCTTTCCAACCCAGACCATTCTATGATTCAGTGTGTTGTTAAACTATGTACCTCTTCTAAGGAGGAAACTGGGCAGTCCTAAAGAGTTTGAATGAAAGGACTGATGAAACCTAGTATGTTGATTTACTGTGTGCTACCTACTATATTGATTCACTACACTTTAGAATATTTTAATCCTGTAAGTGTTTATGATCTGTTTAAGGTATGGTAACTCAGCACTGAAATTTGTATTGCTTCATTTCTTTTAAGTAACCAACCCTGCTATCCCTGGTTAGAGAGCGACACTCCTGTGGCATCCAGCGTGGTCTGTTTGTTCACAGATTGCATCAAGCTTATGCACGAGAGCTTCAAAGGTGGGTGAAGTCTGTGCTGTTGTTATGTGGCTGCACGTTCTGTTCCATCAGACCAAAAGAGATTTTTGATTGAGATGTGGGATGTAAGGGAATTTTGTTTGCTAGGAACCAGTGGTTCTTTATTCCATCTGTAAAAGACAGATTTTTATTTTTAAAAAAAATTTTTCTTCTTCCTTGGCAAGGGTAGATAATGTGCTTGATAAATGCATATTTGACAGAAAACAAAGTTAATGTGAAAGAAAGCAAAACAAAATGAGCTGTCATGAGAAGTGAATGACTTCATTACAGGTCTGTGTGTTGTTCCCACACAACATACACAGTAGCATGTGACAATGACCCATATGCGCATCTTCAACAGCTCGCCTTGAGGGTAGCTTGACCTGCACAACTGATCATTTTGAGGTCCTGTTTAGCATTGCTTGTTGTGCCCAGGGTGTAGCTGGGCATAGGATTGGAAAGATAAGTTCACAATACTTTTTAACAACTTTTAGGAACTATCTAGATTCAAACTTTTCTTGTAAAAATAAATAGAACATATTAATGTGTGTTTTAAAAAAATTGAGAAGCACAAGGTCTTTTTTAAGAAACCAGAGCAATTCAGTGAAAAATAAAAGAAGTTCTATGTGGAAGGAGGATTTTATAACTTCAATTTATTGTCCAGCAACAAAAGGTTGAGGAAGGGCAGGAAGTCCTAAGCTTCTCTGCTTGTTGATTTGGAGAACAAAAATCTAAAAACTTTTTGTCATAGAATACTATGACAAATGTATTCTAATGTAACTTGCATTTTTGGTTTTTCATCTTCAAAACTGGATTTCCTTCCATAATGAAGATTTCCCTGATTTTGTCTGTTGTTAATTCAGTTCTTTTATTTGAATCTAGATAAACTTTTGCCAAACCACCACGGGGCTCTCTGGTTACATCTAATGCATTACTGTGAGTGTTGCACAGCCCCCAAAATGCCAGAGTTTATTCTTTATACTTTCCATACTGAGTTCAAAAGGCTTCCATGGAAGGAAATGCATCCAGACCAAGTGCTTATGGAAGAGTTCTTCAAAGTAAGTACATGGCATCTATTGAATTAAGTTCATACCAATGTTGCCCTCAAAAGTAACTGGAGTGCTGGAGACAGTTCTTCCAGCAAGCAGACTTGTAAGGTTTGTTTGTAGCATTCACAGCTGCTCATTTTGTGATGGATTTTTGTGAAGGAGTGCTTTTGAGTCTTACACCAAGTTGTGGGGAGCTGTAAAGCTGGCAGACTTCATAATTTGTTACTGCTCTCTCTGCAAGTGTCTTTTACTACAAACATATTTAATATGTATTTAGTTGTCTAAGTCAATGTAAACCTGCAGATGGGTGTGGAAATGTTAAAAAATTTACTGCCTATCTGTCTGGGACAAGTTCTTCATGCAGTTCTAAACAGGCTCAGAGCTTCTGAATTTCTCTTAGAGGGAAGAGAAATGGATGCAATCATGCAGCTTAGAGTTTGCAATGGGTTATTTCTTTATGACATGTTATTTCTGTATGACATGTAGTAGCTTGATATTCTATACTGGTTGCTTGAGGGGCTTAGAAAGTTAAATAGACAACTCTTCTGGTTGGGGACAAAATTGTGGAGAAATGGCATCTCTCTGATCCTCTGCTGGATTTATAGCTGGCTAAGGAACTGAAAAGTATGAAAGTATTTATATCTTACATTGTTTTATGTGTCTGTTTTTTTTCTCTTCTCTTTCCTAGATTGAAAGAGGCAGCCCCAAGAGTTGTTTCTTATTCTTGGGTTATGTTTTATGTGAAATAAATTGGGTCAGTGTCCTCTCAGATGCCTGGAATCCCAACCCTCATCCTCAGACTCACAACATGATTGTCTGTTTGCTGTATATGATGGTCCTGTTGGCAAAGGAGGAACAACTGATAGGCAAAGAGGTAATTTTTTGCAAAGGTTGATATGTGTTTGTCTTAGAATAATCCTTTGATAGCAAGGGCACAGGGTGTGACTTCTTTCTTACTTGCAGAATTATTATCTGAAAAATGTTTTTTGCATAGGTGAAATATCCTGAATAGTGTTTCAGAGATGGCCAACGCTAATTCCTTATGTGAAGCATTTTGTACAAATTTTGTGAAAAAAAGAAGAACCACTGTTCATTTTAAGAAACTTTTGCAGCTGCTGTGATCCAGTAGTGCTGTAAAGAGTAAGCAAATAAATACAGACAGTTTCCTGGAGTTAGAAAATGACACTGGGTTTTGGAAAGAACAAATACATGTGTTGGTTTCATTACTGTTTAAAAAATAATTGTTGATATGTAAAGCTGCTGGGTTTCCTTTCATTGTTGAGTATGGGATGCTGCATAGTGTAACTTTCTAGTCTCAGTCCAACCCTTAGTTAAAATGTCTTTTTCTTTTTTCTTGGAGAAGCTGAATTAAAAGCACATGCAAAAGAGAGGTAGCATTAGCATAAATTCACATGTACAGCTGTAATACATGTAAGTGTTGTGTGCACCTGTGTGTATGTGCATGTGCATTGCAGCTGTGGTGCTGTGAGGGGAGTCAGGAGGCTCACCAGGTCATGTTTGTTCTGACAGCCAGTCACATGAATCTCCACTGTGCCTTTCTTCCTTTTCTGGGTGGCAAATGTGAATGTGTGAATGGATGGTCAGGAATTGTTCATTTGTGAGAAGCTTATGCCTGGCTCTTTCTCTTACTGTGTATGTTCATGATGTTTCCCAACTGGCTCTTCAGCACTGGTAAAACTTAGTTGTGTTAAGCAGCTTTAGTCTGAATCCTGAGGGATTTGTGTCTCTGTGCATCAGCAGGCCCCACAAATGAGTCTCCCAGGGTCTGCGAGAGCCCTCTGCTCTCTCCAGGAACATGCAAAATGTTATTTTTGGTCCTGCATTTTTAAGTGCAGCTAGTCTGATGCACATTGTACCTGTGTCTGAAATGGGGCCAGGATAGCTGATCCTTTAAGGATCTAAAGCAGAGCTGGGTTCCACTGGTGCAGGGCTGCAGCTCCAAGGACTCGGGACTAAAAACCAATACATGTCTAAATATCTGTCCCTCAGTCTGACATGGTTGAAATCATGCTATATATTTTCATAGCTGTCTAAAAGGAAAATATTTATTCATCTTCTTGAGCGTGTTTTCTCAGAAGTTGTAAAAAAACTGTTGTTGAGACCCCACTCCAAACTGCTTTTGCAAACACTTATTTCTTACCATAAAGTGCTCCCCTCCTAACTCCTTTGTGTTGCCATGACAAGTCACAGTCATGTAAGGTCTTGAAGACCAGATATATCTTTAAGAAGCTGTCACTCTTTGGTGAGTTACTGGGGAGAGATTACTTCATTGGTTGAATCCAAGGTTGAGTTTTCTTTTTATTTTACTCTGAAAGGGAGTTTGATACTCTGATTCTTTAGCACTTTTCCCATTTATGGTTGCATTCTGGTATTTCTGAATTGTTGGGATGGGAAAGAGAAACCCTGGGTGTTAGAATGAACTGTCCAAACCTTGCTTTTGTTAACGCCTCTGTGTGGGTTGATCTTGCACAGTCTAAATTGGCCCATTGCTTCTGGAGGACTCTTCCAGAGGGGCTGGGTAATCTTCAGTAAATCCCGCTTCACATCTTCCAGCTTTCCACCACTTGTAGCATCTTCTGTTTTTTATTTCCTCTGTGGCATGACATGATGTTATGTCGAGATGCCACCAGCAGCTTTTGATCAGTATTGGATTCCAGCTTAGGAAAATTACCAGAGTTCACGTGCTTTGACCTGAATGTGTTTGCTTATCAGAAGCTTTTCAAGTTTCAAAATATACCTGTTTGTACACTGTATGAGTCAGCCTCAGGAATTCCCTCCTAGCCTCCAGCAGTGTGTTAATCTGACACTGTCACTTGTTTTTTACTTCCCAGAACACTCCTGTGACATCCTGACCTAAATCTCAAACTTTCTCAGCCCTACATGACTGACATGAGAAGTACTTGATGCACTAGTGACATATTCTTGTTGATGTAGTCTAATTTGGGTTAGTTTTGGATCTTTGAGGTCTTTAGGTAGTGTTTGCCATCAGCACAATTCCAGTGTTTGTTTATTCTATAATATGTTAGAGCTGCTGCAGCAGTCTGAGTCCGTTATGTGAATGCTAGAGTTGATGTAGATGTATTGGCTTACTGCTTAAAAAAGGAGTTACTTTTCAGACAGACTCCCAGTTGTCATCTATTTCTGTGAGGTTTCTGCTCTGTCTCCTTCAGATTTTGGAGTCTGGGCTTCCTTTTGACATTGAGTACTGTGAATATTAGTTTAAGACAATAAAGGTGGAGCTTAGACTGATGTCTTTGAATCTTCAGGAATCGCCACTCATAAATCTTCTTGGACAGACCAGTTCCCTTCCTTGGCAGCTGGTGGGCATTTCATCTTACCAAAGCATCATCAGCTACTGCAACAGTCACTACCCTCCTTCTGTTATCCTTGCTAAGGATGCTGGAGCTGAACTGATAGTAAAGCTTCTGAAAATCTCAGCAGGCTTTGGTGCATCTTCGGATAGTCACATCCACCTTGTAAGTTGAACTGGTTTTGCAGTATATCTGAGCTGTAACTGTTTGCAGTGTTCTGTTTTTGTATATTATGGAGTGTGGAAAGAGTCCCAAGCATGACTTCTTTTCTAATTGACTTTAATTTTGGTTACCAGGATGCAACACTGAAATGCCAAGCATACATTCGGCAGGTGGTTCAATTTCTCAGCACCTTAGAACAAAGCGGAAAGATTACTCTTGCAGTTTTGGAGCAAGAAATGTCCAAGTTGCTAGATGATGTAGTCATCTTTAATCCTCCAGGTTTGTGTTAAAGAAGTGGCAAATTACTTTAGAGCTGTCAAAATCCTTTACTGTACTGCATGGGTTGTTGGATATCTCTCACTGTACTCTATTGTCTCCCTTATGGGTAGCAAAGCATGTTGCTTTAGTGATGTATATATGGGTGGTATATACTAGCACAAAACAGATATATGAACATTACTCTGAAGAGCTGTCAAGAGTAGGTGGACCAACAAGGAAAAACATGGCTCATGTTGTCAGCAAAACTGACTGATACACAGGAGTCTGAGGGATTCTTTAATTTGTGATCTAGTTTTTTAATATATATTACATTTATTTGGCATTTGCATATATTTTTAAAGCAAGAATGACACAGCTACACTGTTTCGGGTTCTAAGAAAGGATTCTAATGTGTTGTGCAATTGGGAAAACAGACTATATTGAAGTAGGGGAATGGTACTGATTTACATTAGTAGTGTGGAGTGTCCATACCCACAGCCTAGTAATACTAGTACCACCCTGAGCTTCCTCTATCAAACTACAACTTCAGGTGAAATCAGTTGTCTCACTGTACATGTACAGAAGCACTTGTCAGGAGTTGTCTCTTCCTGTCTGTGACACACAGGTGTGCTAGCAAGAGTGAGCAGAGTGTCTGAAAATCTGCCAGAGTGGTAACTGTCTCTCAGAACTTGCATTGCTACGTGGGGAAGCTCTGTAGGACATCTCCACAGCAAAACTCTTTCTGGCTTGGAAGAGAAGTGAAGGCTTACCTTGGCTGCTGACTGTGCAGTTTTGGGCACCACAGCATAGGAAGGACATGAAGGTGCTGGAGAGGGTGCAGAGAAAGGCAACGAGGCTGATGAGGGGTCTGGAGAACAGGTCTTGTGAGGAGAGGCTGAGGGAGCTGGGGCTGTTCTGCATGGAGAAGAGGAGGCTGTGGGGAGACCTCCTTGCTCTCTACAATTACCTGAGAGAAGGTTGTAGTGAGGTGGTGGTTGGTCTCTTGACAAGAGGAAATGGGGTCACATTGTGCCAGGGGAGGTTCAGGCTGGATATTAGGAAAAAAATCTTCACAGAAGGAGTGTTGAGACATTGGAACAGGCTGCCCAAAGGGGCAGTGGAGGCACCATCCCTGGAGATTCTCAAAAAAGAGGTAGGCAGTGTTTCTTAAGATGGTTTAATGGTTAGGGATTGTAGAGTGGATGGTTGGACTTGATCTTCAAGATCTTTTCCAACCTTAATGATTCTGTGACACTCCTTGTAGCTGAGAAATTCTGGATGAGACAGAAGCTCCAGTGTAAGAGGAGCAGCTCTGATTCACAAACCCCTGTGCAAGCATGAATGTGTTCAAAGGGCTGAAGAGAGAGTACTCTGTGTTGCTCAACCAGCCTGGGGGGTGCAGGAAGATCACTGCTGCAGAGTGGCAGGAAAGAAGTGCTGTGCATCAGATTCAGCCTCTCTGTGAGGTTTGGAGGAGTCTGGTGGAGAATTTTGGAACGGCCTCTGGGACAGCACTGTTTATTGACAAGAGCTGGAGAGCAGAAAGCTGAACTTGTCATATAAGCACTGTTCTAGGGTTTGTCACAGAGGATCAGTGTTAAGTGTCTGGTGGTGGTCCTGCTTGGTGGTCTGCAGCCTGTCAAGTGTGACTTGACTGTAATACTAGTTGTGATCTTAGGTAAAACAGTTGACCTCCTGGCATCATCTTTCTCCTCTGGTCTGTGAAAGATGTTTACCTTACTGTATAGCTGTGCTGTGACGGATGACTTGGGACAATTTTTAATTGTTTGTAGGTAGATGATACAAAAAGAATAGCTTAGATTGGGAGGGACCTCTGGAGGCCTCTAGTCCAGCCTCCTCCTCAAAGCAGGGCTAGCTTCAAAGTTAAATCAGGTTCTTCAGGGCCTTGTCTAAACATGTGCAAGTGTGGAGGTCTCAACTGTGGAGGTCTCAACTGTGGATGGTGTTTTTGCAGTGATTAATCCCTCTTTGTGCACAGCCTGTCTTTATAACCATTTGAAAGTGTTTCCTTCTACAATGCCTGATGTTGCTTGAAAAATTTATATCAATAATGGCTTTTTTCATCAATATTTGAAAAGGTCTAACTCTGCAGTTAGACTTTTAAAGAGCCAAGATCAGGAGATTTTTGTTCTTCAAAGGTACAGTTATGGGTAGCCTACAATGACATGTTCAGGAAATGCCAAGAGATGGTTAAAAAAAATATTCTGAGGCTGAACATGGGGATTAGTAGGAAAATCTAGAATTCTGGAATTGCATGAGGATATTGCAGCATTTCAGGGCTCATCTCGGTCATATTTCAAATTGAATACTCTAAAGGTTGTTCCACTCTAAGCTGTCCTGTAAACTGTGTTTTAGTACTCAGGTTTTCTTGGAGACTGTGAACATGCTCTGTCATTCAGTTTATTTGCACTGCAGTCACTTAAAGATCACAGGTGAAAGATGGGCTCTGCTATGCAGACTGAGCTGTCTCTCTGTGTAGTGAAGGATGAACCCAGGGAAGAGGCTGCAAGGAGCAGATGCCTCACTGCAGTCTCATGCACAAGGACAAGGAATCGAGGTGCATAATGAGCACGAGGCTTTTCCCCAATACCTGCAAGAAAGGGTTCAGTGGTGAAGTGGAATTGGGGTTCCAGCATTCCTGTTTGCTGAAATGTCTCCCTTGCTTCTGACTCTCAGATATGGACCTGCAGACACGGCACATGGCCCTCAGCAGCCTGTTCACGGAGGCGCTGATGATGATGAACAATTCCAGTGTTTCCACAGCCGAGTCCCTGCGGGGGAGCTTGAGGCAGTGGGTGGATGGCAGGGTGCACGGGTTGCTGGCCATGCCCCTCCTCACAGCAGCCTGCCAGAGCCTGGCCTCTGTGCGACACATGGCAGAGACAACTGAGGCCTGCATCACTGCTTACTTCAATGAAGGTAGGAGCCTGTCTTCTGCTGCTTGTCTCAGAAACATGGATCAGCCTGGGATGTCCATCAAATGCAGACTGTCTGGGGTCCCTGTAGCTTCATGCTGCTCAGTACTGCAACTGGAGTTTAACATGGTTTCTGTAATCAGAGATACTTCCCCTGTGTCTGGTGGCTCCCAGCTGTCACTCTTACATTCCCCATAGTAACTAGATCTAGAAAAGATAAGCCACTGGGGTTAGAGATTTTCAGCTGCTCCAGTTTGGGTTTTCCTAAGAACTGTATCTGTCTGGAAAATGATTTTGTTTAATGATTGTAATTCTGTGCAAATCTGGTTGCCATTTCTCCCACTAAAGGGAAGGACTTTTTTTTTTAAAAAAGAATTGTCCCAAGAGAAAACAAGTATTTGTCCCCTGCTGTAGTGCTTTGTAGACTAATTCAAGAAAAAAATTACTCCTGATCGGTAGAACTCTGGAATCCTGTGGTGTGGGTGTGTGTTTTCTTTCTGTTTCCATAATCTTTGTGGAGCTGTCTTGATTCTTTCCACATTGTGTGAGCAGGCATTAGCACACCTGAAGGAAATACTTAAATTCCATCGCGAAAAGTTTCATATTCAATCCTGACTGAATACTGGGAAGATGTTTTACCTTGACCTCAAGGACATGCCCTGAAGTGCAAGACAAACTGATCACCTGGAAAACAGCTAAACCAGCCCCAATTCTTTAGCTTAAAGGAAAGCACTGAAGTAGATCTCGTTCTTAAGTTCTACTAATCACTGTTTTCCCACATGCTTCTTCTTCTTCTGCCCCTCTATAGATTTTCCTCACCACCAGGATTTAGGCTGGGGCCCTATACTTGCCTCCCTCCAAGTTCCTGAACTAACCATGGAAGAATTCCTGCAGGAGTGTCTGTCTTTAGGAAGCTACTTGACCCTGTATGTCTATCTGCTGCAGTGCCTGAACACTGACCAGACACTTACCAATGAAATGAAAATCCTGCTAACCATCAACAAATGGCTGGAGCAAGTGTACCCCAGGTATGAAACTTAAGGCTTCTGAGTCTGCCTGGACTTTAAATAAGGTTGTAGTTGTCTAGCTGGTATAGTTAGATGGCCAGGTTAGTTACGTTAATTGTGTTAACTTCAGCAGGCTGTCCAGCCTTCTATATTCACTACTACAGAGTCTGCCCAACCCCAGTGCCAACACTAAGAGTTGCTGTTGTGGTTAAACAGAAGAGGGTATTTTATTTACTTGAAAGCTTCTGATAGAATTTTGGCCAGTTTTCAGTCAGACGAGCTTAATTTTAATGCACTTAATTAAAATTAGTTTGAGCAAATCCTGAACCTCTGTGGATTCCATTATCCAGCATGTCCACTAGATGGGATGCGTTATATGCTAAGCACTCAGTTTGACACTGAGAGGCCTGGTGTTCAAAGCTGTTCAAAGGAGACTGTCAGCAGCTCTGAACCAAATCTGAACCCAGTGAACCTGGTGGGGTGACCAGAGTTAGTGGGCTTTTACTGCTGTAAAACAACTAATCAGATAACAGGGTTCTGGTGGTAAAGACTGGTTAACTTTGGGGTTAAAACGGTAGTGTTTTGGGCTTACAGTTTGTAACAAGTGTATTTACAGTTACTGCTAAAATTGGCAGAATTTAGCAAATATGGTGACTATTTTTCCATATTAATGTTGATAATGTTTCTATTTGCTATGAAACATTTTGGGAAAAGGCACATTTCTTGAAAAATCACAAAATAACTTCACTTTTGTAGGTACTTTTGGTACACTTTTGGTACACTTTTGTAGTAATTTGATTGCCAGAGTGTGAAAGAGACAGCAAAGCTGCCGTACACAGTACATTAAAACTTATTCTGAACATCAAAGCTGGGGATGCCTGGGATGGAAGATGACTGGGTGGAGTTATGTGAGCATAGTCTGCTGCAGGAAACTCGTGCTGATGCTTTATGTGGAAAATCTGAGCTTGTTAACTTAAACTGAAAACTGGGGAAAGATTAAAAATATCATAGGGGGAACTTCACTTTTTGCTTTACTCAACAAAAAGCTTCATTGTTTCCTTTTCTAGAAGATCTTATTAAAAGTCTAAATTGTGTGGAAACATCCATGCTTCCCAAGGTGTCTCTTCTAAAGTAAATAAAAAAAATTAGAAATACAGCTTCATTTCTTTTATACCAAGTCTTAGACAACTTTAAATCCACTTATGACTGCAATATAATTTTTTTCAGTTGTTAAGATTGAAAGGAAGTATTTTCTTTGTCCTCTTACAGGCCCTTAAAACCTGCTGACTGATGTCTGCCCAAGTCCACAATAACAGCACTTAAAGCAGCATAACTGCTGGGGTAGTATATTTTTCATGGGCCTAATTGGGAGAGATACAAACTTCTTAGCCTATGCATCTGGCTTCTGTTTAATTTATGTTTTGTTATATTTTGTTCTTTAAATCTTACCTAAAGCTCAGCAAAGGAAGAGGCAAAGCTGTTTCTCTGGTGGCATAAAGCCATGCAGTTATCCTTGATTCAGATGGAGCAAGATGACACCATCCTGATGGAATCTGTTATTCGGACACTGTTGTCAATCCAGGGCAGGCAGAGTCAGCTGGCTGAGGAGAGACTGAATTCTGGAATACTTGGTGCTATTGGGCTGGGCAGGAGGTCTCCTTTGTCACCCAGGTAAGGGTTGAAGGTGTGGTAAATTAATTTGAGTCATCGTGTTAGAACGGCGGCAGCCTGCATCCAGTCTGCACAGTGTAATGTCCAAAGATGTTCTGGGTCCAAGTTGTCCCTAAACCTAGAAAGTTGTTTGGGCTCATCACAGAAAAACTGTAGCAAGTGTTTAAATCTGGTTAAGTAATGAATAATGTGGTGGAAGAGGAAAGAAAATGCATTTGTGATTCTGGTTTGATGTCTGTCTCCGGTGAAGTTTGCAGGGAGACTGTTCATGAGAGGAAAATGCTTTTACCTGGGCTGTTGTAATCTGTTCCTGTTGGCCTGACAAGAATTTTGCATTATCACATGTTTGTTGCCTTGAGGCACCTGAAATGTTAAGAGAAGCTCAAAGAAATACGTGCCTGCTTGGTATTAACTTTCACTTCTAAAGGAGATGCCAAGTTTGGTTCTTAGGTATTAAAATCAAGTTCACTGTGGAAAGAATGCCAAGAAAAAAATACAGAAAAGTTTGTGGAACATGAGTTCAGTACAATACCTAAACGTAACTGTGATAATAAAGACATTCTTGGGATGCAATCCTGTTGAAATTCCTCTGAAACCTTGGTAGTATTCCAACTCATCCATTGATTTGGGTGATAAGGATGTTTCAAAGGCTGAGAAATGAAGAAGTATTTCAGATGTGGCCTCAAGGCCTTCAGTTAAGCTTGGAACAGGTGTAACATTTCATATATATGGTATTAGTCCTCCTGAATGTATGATATAAGTTATATATTAAAGTGATATTTTTTTTTAAATAACACGTCAAAAAAGGTTCGAAAAAGTCTTTGCTGTGTTCCTTACACAAGAGCTATCTCATAACCCCTCATCTCATGAGTTAGAATTTCCAGTTGAGGACTTGCAAAACTGATGCTACCTTCTCTCTCTGTCCTGTTCCCTGTGCAAGGTTTCGGGTGGTTGCCCGCAGTTTGTCTGCCTTCCTCTTGGTGCAGATTCCTGCCGAGAGTCAAGTCCGCCTGAAGGCGGGGTCAGAGCCGAAACTGTCACACAAGGCCCAGCAGGTAGTGTGTGCCAATTCCTGACGTCTGGACATGCCTTCTTTGCATGCTTGTTCACTTTGGGGGCTGAGGCTTGCAGTTGCAAGCGTTGCTTCGAGATAAATCCTGCTCTCAGCTTGGTTTTGGTCAGTGCTGGATGTTCAGTGCTTAATCTTTCTCTTTTTTTTTTTGCTGCTGATTTACACCTAGAATTAAATTAAAAATTTCAGAAATAGCTTGTAGCTCTCATTTGTCTTCTCAGGTAAGGGGTGTGTAACAAAATTGTGTACTGTTTTGTTATACACCAAAGCACCATCTTGCAGCTTGCCAGAGACAAGGGCAGGTGCAGCACACACCAGGTGATAATGCAAGTTTGCTGACGTCTGGTAGCAAGGCTGTGTCTGAGCCCTTAACCTGAAGTAATCCTAGGTAAAACTGTTTATACAGCTTTCTGTACTGATATGAAGACATCAGTCCTAATTTCTGCACTGGAAAGGTGCAGATTAACTTTTGTCTATAAACGCTGGGTTCAGAGCGTAGCAGGTAGGAATTTGTGACAAACAGTGCTGCTGTGGTTGCACTGCTTTTCAGTGATAAAGCAGGACTGCATTCATGCAACATTCTGTTGTGTGATTCTCTAACATCTGTTGATGTTAACATCTGTTGATGTTAAAAGCCCTGTGACAAGTAAGTGTTTCTTCTTTGCTGTGTGCCCTGACCATGTTGTTTCAGTAAGTGCAGGAGAAGAGGAAGGAGGAGTTGATGAGAAACCACAGCAGAATACTTACTTGGCACAATGAATTAAAAATGTTCAGACATACTTCCAGCATTTGCCTTGGCTGGTTCTGCCAGCAGAGTTTCTGTTACATTAAATTTCTAACTTGACATTGTCACTGTAATGTTGTTAATGGCTGCAAAGTAGTGCTTTTATGGAAGTCAAAGGTGGTCCTAAGGAAAGCCTGAAGTGAGTAGTTAGTAGTGAATGTTTCATTTTGTCATTCGGTGTAATTTCCTTTAAGTGATATCTTGAGCTCATGAAGTAAATATTTTATAATGTTTGGGTTACAGAATCCTAGCAAGCCTTGGTAGAACAGCTGTGGGGTTGATCTTGGGAAGAAGCAGCTTGGAAAGTATGAGGTGACTAGAGACACTATTAAGTTACTGTATTTTACAATTTTTTTGTTCCAAATACTTCAAGATCTCTAGTAAGTAAGAATCTTCTGGTGGAATTGTGATTGTGGTGGCTCATGAACTGGTTTGTTACGCACCAAAGTACACACAGCTAACAGAATTTCCCCTTGTATCTATAGGCACTGAATGCTCTTGAATCTATGGCATCAAACAAACAGTATATGGATTATCAAGAGCAGCTCTCCCAGGCATCTCAGTTCATCAAGCATCCAGAACATTGTCTTCGAGATGGCAACAATCTCTTGGCTCTCCTTATTAACACTCTGTACCCAGAAGTGCATTATTTGGACAGCATACGATAGCAGCTCTGAGCTCACAGGATCATCATGCAATGTTGATTACTCTGGTTTACATATAATGTTATTGCACAAGTCATTTTTACCTTCAAAGTTCCACTTTTAAGTCAGAAGTGTGGATAGGAACTGGACACTGGCAAGTTTTCTCGTCTTTAAGGTTTTCTTTTTTTCTTTTTCTTTTGATTTGTAGGCCTGTGGAATTGTTCAGTTTTTTGTTGACTTCAAACACATTAATGTCCTCCTCTGTATTGTGCACAGCAGAGAGGAGGATACCTGGGGATAGATGTACAAATCATTGACATCAAAGCTCATCCTGTAGCATCTTCAGTTTTTGCTTTGTTCCTTGTTTATTTTCCAATATGTCATCATCACTCAGGCCAGTTCAAGGTGAATGGAGGAATGTGTATGAAAGAGGTTTTTACTTTCTTAACCAGGAAACCTCTAAATCTTACATGAGTGTGTGTCTGGATATTTGTGAAATCCCTGTATTTGGAAGGCTAATATTTTAAATTTTGACCTTTTTTGCTCTCCCATAGAAATCTGTAGTTGACAGGCATGCATACAATCCTCTCCCACTTCTGTAAATACAAACTAAAATTTGAACTAAAGAACTTGGTTTTTTCCTATTTTCTAAACATTAGTGAGTCTGCATTCATATTGCTTGATGAAATGCAAGTTACTTCTAGCCAAGTTCTTTTGAGGTCAGATGACTTAAATCCGGAGACGGATTTTCTGGACCCTCAGTGTCTGGGAGGGGAACAGACACTTGTGTTTGTTTTACATAGGATTCCTTTATTCTGAAAGTCTGGTTGTTTAGGAAATACAAGTGGACACTCACCACTTGCGTTTATTCTTTTCTGCATAGCTGGGCATGACATGAAAGGATTTTAGATGACACTGTGAAAAGATATTTTTCGTGTATTAAATTTGGGGATCATTTTGTTAAAATTCTGTTGCCAAAGCATGAGCCTGTAAACCTCTTTGTTTCAGCTGAATGATCACTGGTTTTGTTGCCTTGTCTGATCATACAATGCACCTTTGCTCAGGGGAAGCAGGAAGCAAGTTCCCCTGTTGCTTGTCTAACCTTGTCCCTTTTATCACTGAGTCTATTGGAGGTGGCCCAAGGTCCTGCAGTCCCAATCACTGTGCTGTTGTGAAGGAACAATGATCACTGCTTCTCTTCCTCCATTAATTGTGCCTTTATGTTTAGAACATGGTTACACATTAACACATTAGTTCTGGTCACTAGGAGAAGGAAATGTGTGCTACCTACTGTCTGGTCAATAGTGCTTTGAAGTGTTACTCTGAAATGGGATTCTGGTGCTGGAGAACAAATTGCCTTTTTCTTC
This sequence comes from Chaetura pelagica, assembly GCF_000747805.2. Lineage (NCBI taxonomy): Eukaryota > Metazoa > Chordata > Aves > Apodiformes > Apodidae > Chaetura > Chaetura pelagica. The sequence continues at coordinate 790,563 of NW_009954546.1, forward strand.
TTGACAGATTGTGCTAACTATGCCAGCTGGGTCATTAGATCACCTTCATCTTAATGTGGTCTTAGAGTTCTTTGCTTTATCTGCGAGTCTATAAATATATCTGCATCTGTACATCCCTCTGCATATTAGCCAGACACTCATGCAGCATGTTTTTTAAACAGACCCTTTTGAAAAATCCATGTCTGGAAGAACATACTCTGCTTTTTTTCCTCCAAAGACGTAAAAGCACTGGTTTTATTAGATTCAATGTTATTGATCAGATGCATAAAAATGTGAAAAAGTCAGAAATATGTGGTTTTGACATGCACTTTTAAAATGATATATTGTTTCAGCTGTTGAGTTTTTACAAATGTTGTATTTATAACACGCTATGACTGCAAAGACCATACAGAATAAAAATGAAAAATCAAGTAATTTGTTACAAGTGCTGTGATATTTTCAACTTGCTGGAAGGATCCACATCAGGTAATACATAATTGTTCAAGGAGAGTGAAGTATGATGGGGGAATCAGAATCACAGAATAGTTTGAATTTGAAGGGGCCTTAAAAATCATGAAACTCCCAACCCCCCTGCATGAGGGACACCTCACACTAGACCACGTTGCTCAGGGCCCCATCCAGCCTGGCCTTGAGCACTCCCAGGGATGGGGCAGCCACAGCTTTGCTGGACACCACCCTCACGCTGAAGAATTTTCTTCCTAATGTCTAACCTAAGTCACCTTTCTTCCAGTTTGATCCTCTCACTACAAGCCCTTGTAAAATGTCCCTCCCTGGCTTTCCTGTAGCCTGTTCAGTTACTGGTCTCCTCAGAGCCTTCTCTTCCAGGATTGAACAACCCCAGCTCTCTCCTCCTGCCCTTGCAGGAAAGGTGCTTCATGGCCCTTCTCTGGACTCTCTCCAGGAGCTCCATGTCCTTATGCTGGGGGCTCCAGAACTGGACACAGTATTCCAGGTGGGGTCTCACAAGAGCTGAATAAAAGAGGAGAATCCCCTCCCTGGCCCTGCTGGCCATGCTTCTTCTGATGCAGCCCAGGACATAGTTGGCATTCTGGGCTGCCAGCACACGTGCTTGGTTCTGGCTCCCTGTCCCTCAGGACACAGGTGTAGTGGGCCCCTGGGATGCCCCTCCCTGAGAGGGGACATGGGTCCTGCTTGTTCTCCCTCCAGGGGTCCTGGCTGCTGTGGGTCCCCTGGCCACTGAGGGTGCCTGTCATCCCACTGGGAACTGGGGAGCACTCCCAGTCAGGCAGTGAGGAAGCTGGAGCCATGTCTTGCCTCAGGCCTAGGGAGTTGCTCTGGGCTTTGCAGGACCCTCATGGCCCCCTGACACCCACCTCATTCGCAGTTTGCCACAGAGGAAATTGCCCTATATGGGAGCAGCGGGATGAGGTGTGAAATAAGGTTATAGAATGATAGAATGCCAGGTTGGAAGGGACCTCAAGAGTCATCTGGTCCAACCCTTCTAGATCCTACTATAGTTTATATGGGATGGCTCAGCACCCTGTCGAGCTGAGACTTGCCCAATGTGGCGTTGCTCAGTTGGTGGGAGATGTAAAGATTCTTCTCTTTGACATCCTGCATTTAACATGTATGTGATAAAACAGCCCTTGCTGAGGGCTTTGCAGGTGACCAGGGCCAGACCAGGGTGAGGTCACTGCTGTCAGCAAACACCATTGACACCACCATCATGTCCATCTGTCTTTACCATTGAAACAGCTTCTTTAATAACAGTAGAAAATAATGCAGTAGAAATGATGCTGTTGGCTTTTCCCCCCTCCCCATTTCTCAATCTAACAATTGTGATGAAAACCATTTGTTTCATCATGGTTAAAGTATGTTATTATGGTATCTCCTAAGAAGCTAGGCTACACCAAGTCAGTACCAGAAACCTCCTGGTGTGGGCTCTGCTGTGTTTTGTCCCTCCCGTAGTTACTGGTCTGAGTGGCTGGTTTGAATCCCCCATGAGGACCAGGGTCTGCCAACATGTAAAGCAGCGTAAAACCTACGTGTGTTAGCCTTCTGATCCTGAGCCAACACCTCTCATCCCCTCCTGTCCAGTGCCCTGTGCATCCCCACTTGCTCTCACATGGAGGACAACCCCTTGTCCTTGCTGTCCCAGCTTGCCCTTCCTGAGGGTGTCCATCTGTGACACCGCTCGAGGCTTGTGAGCATCTCCATGACCTCAGTGGGATCGGAGCTTTGCAATTGCACCTCTTCATTCCTCCTGCTTGTTCCCCCACTTGAGAGGCACCTGGTTGTGCTGCCTTCTGAGAAAAGAGATGATAGTTTTCCCCACAATGCTGTCCTGTAGGGCACTTCTTTATTGTGCAGCTACACTGGAGTAGGCTTCTTCCTTGTTGATTACAAGGTTGCTCGTCTGCATGTGACCTCACACCTTGTGCTTTCCAGAGGATGAAACAGCAGGTAGCAAGAGGAGGAGTCTTGCAGGGATGGGTTAAATAGGCCCTTCACTGGGGAGATTCAGGAAAACTAATTTCTGAGGTTTTTCTTAGTGTCCAGGAGTGTGGAGTGTATCCAGGCATCCTTGTGTTCCCATTTGCTGCACTAACAGGGCTGTGCTCTGCAAGCCATGTAAATAATAGTTGGGCAGTGCTAATCCATGGGTCTCCTCACACCTAAATTCCTGCAGCTTTTCTGTAATGAGTGTTTGCTGGCATCAGGGTGCTGATAGCATGAAACAGGGCACACTTAGTGGTTTTGGGGTGCAAGGTGTGAGCCTTTGATTCAGACTCAAACTACTAAAGTTAAAGAAGTAGTTTTCAAGAGGAAAATCCTGTAAACTAAGCCTCAATCCCATCTACTGGTTGAAATGTATCCTCATTGCTCTAATGTATGTCTATAAATTGTAAGGGCTTAGAAATTCAGTTTGTCCAGTCAATATGTCTCAGGTCTCTATTCCTGTGAAACTGAGTTTACTGGGCCATGACTACACTATCTGCTATAACTTACTTTTCCTCTTTGCATCTCTTCCTATTTTTATTAAACCTGGCTTGCTACTTCTGGTATTTTAAACTGGGATTTAAAAGATCAGGTTAAAATATGTCCTTCCTTCCTTCCTTCCTTCCTTCCTTCGTTCCTTCCTTCCTTCCTTCCTTCCTTCGTTCCTTCCTTCCTTCCTTCCTTCCTTCGTTCCTTCCTTCCTTCCTTCCTTCCTTCGTTCCTTCCTTCCTTCCTTCCTTCCTTCGTTCCTTCCTTCCTTCCTTCCTTCCTTCGTTCCTTCCTTCCTTCCTTCCTTCCTTCGTTCCTTCCTTCCTTCCTTCCTTCCTTCGTTCCTTCCTTCCTTCCTTCCTTCCTTCGTTCCTTCCTTCCTTCCTTCCTTCCTTCGTTCCTTCCTTCCTTCCTTCCTTCCTTCGTTCCTTCCTTCCTTCCTTCCTTCCTTCGTTCCTTCCTTCCTTCCTTCCTTCCTTCCTTCCTTCCCTTCCTTCCCTTCCTTCCCTTCCTCCTTTCCTTGTTATCCTAGCCAAGTAATTTAAAGTTGCACTTTACTATCTTAGCATAGATGTTATGTTCAACTTTAAAAGAGTAACTCCCAGGCAGAAGGTGAACTTTGCAAGCAGGACCACCAGCTTGATGTTAGTTCAGTAGCAGCTTGGGCTCCTGGCCAGCGGTGGTTGCTAACAGAAGCAGGCTTGTTAGGGGAAGAATTTTGGAGCTGCTGCACTGGAATGATTGCACAGAGTGTCCAATCTAGTGAAATAAAACTGAAAGTAAGTTCTTGTTGCTTCTTTTCATTCTTTCTCCTCCTTCTCTATGCCATCCCATCACTGTTCACAGCCTTCTCCTGGACCTTTGTCTGTCTGCCTTTAGGTTGACTTGCATCATCCTGTACAGTAAGCTGGGTCCATTTACCTGACCTTGGAGGATGCTTACTGTTGGGTTAGAAACTTTTCTGTCCATGGCCAGTGACTTTGTAGTAGTGACTTCATCTCAGAAGAATTTAAGAGATAAGTAGTCAGGCCTTAAAGGAACTTTTTCCTGCACCAAGAGCTGCAGTGGAGTTACAATGTGACCACGCTTTGTGTGTCTTGCTTTCAGCTCTACCAGCTTTTGGAAAAACCTCTTTTTTTTTACTCAGACTCCGCTTGAAAGTTAAGATTTTCTTTAAACTCTTAAATAGATTAAAGAATGTAAGGAATAATGGTGAAAAAAATAGTGCAGAAAATTTTATTTCCTCCCCCCCCCCCCATATTTTTTCTTTGAAACACGAAAATTTTTCACTTGCTGGCCCTAGGGAGCTGCTTGTGGCTTGGCAAGTGGAGGGTGAAAGCTGCTTTTTGAAGTAACATTTGAAAAATGCCAAAGCAAAAAGGTGTGAGAAAATGGCAGACTGTTACCTGCTTGCTAAGCACTATCCAACATGGGCTAAAAAACCACAGGTTGGTTAGAACTGGGGTCCTGTGTGGATCCTTTCTTGCTCTTCCAGCTCCATCATTTTGTTTTCTCTACTTTCCCTTTAAGAGGTTTCTTTTGTAAGCAGCATCAGGGGTGGAAAACATGCACCTGCAAGGCCTGTTTGACCTCCTGTGCATAAGCCAATGGCAGTCTTGTGTTCCCTGGGAAAAGGCACCTGGTGTAGGGCAGGCAGGAACAGGAGCTGTGTGGGATGAGGCTGCCCAGGTCCTCAGCTGTGTCTCGGGGCTGCTCTTCCTGTGGGCAGAGGCTGCCTGCCCCCATATCTGCGGTCAAAGTTCTCGTAGGTGGAGTCTTGCAGCTGTGGCCTGGCAGTGGAAGAGGAGGATAAAGTGAAGACAGATTTCTGGCTGCTCTAGACTTCCCAAGTGGCTTCAGCTCACAGGTTTGGAGTGTCAGAGTAAGTGTCTGCAATGCTGTCTGATACAGCTGCAGCAGATGGAGGCCACTCAGATACATAAATACTGATGTTTTACAGCTTAAAGCACCCAGAATATTCTCCTACACTGTTAGCATTAACTACTACTACTGTCCTATTGCTCAGGAGATTGTGCCTTCTGAGAAGGATCTTCTCATGTAGAGCATCTTGGTTTTTAAGTTTAATTTATATATGATGGATTGCTGAGAGAGTTGGGGGTGTTCAGGCTGGAGAAGAGAAGGCTCCAGGGAGACCTCAGAGCACCTTCCAGTGCCTGAAAGGGCTCCAGGAAACCTGGGGAGGGACTTTTTAAAAGGGCTTGAAGTGAGAGGACAAGGGGGAATGGATTAAAACTGGAAGAGGGGAGATTTAGGTTGGACATTAGGAGGAAACTCTTCAGTGTGAGGGTGGTGAGAAACTGGAACAGGTTGCTCCAGGAATTTGTGGAAACCCTATCCCTGAAAATTTTCAAGGCAAAGTTGGATGGGGCTTGGAGCAACCTGGTCTGATGAGAGGTGTCCCTGCCCATGCAGGGGGGTTGGAACTGGATTATCTTCCAGGTCCCTTCAAACCCAAATCAGTCTGTGATTCTGTGGTTCTGTGTATCTGTATAAATACAAAGGTGCAATATGGTTTAGACAGTTAAATCAGCAAAACTATGGTTTTTTGTGAGTAATTAATGCAAATTTATCTGTGGGATTGAATTCCCCTTTGCTTCCTTGGCTGCCTCCTGATGCTGTACAGTTGACTTTACTGCCAAAATGGCTACCTTTCTTGGGTAGGGTGGTGGAAGGAGCCATCACAGAGGGATAACTCAGGTTGGAAGGGAGCAGTCCCAGGGAGATGTAATTATACAGATACAATTTCTTCGGTCTAAGGGTTATTTTGGTGTGTTTTTTTTTTTTTTTTTTAGTATTAGTTATTTGTTTGTTTGTTTGTGTGATTTGCCCCATCCCTTTCTATCTAGGCCACCACAGCTGTCAAGAGTATCCAAGAACTATGCTGTGCTGGGTAATGGGCAATGCCAGCATGGATCTGAGGTGGGCTGTTTGGCATCTCCACACCTTCTTCCACACTTGGCAGGGCTCAGCAATTTTGAAGTGGGCCCTTTTGCTGCCTCATTAGAGGCTGGGGTGCAGAGGGAGGGGAAGGTTCTGTTACACAGAGTTTGCCTCTCATTCATCAGCCTGCCACAGATGCCATCCCAGCCTGTTCCACTCATCTGTCCTTTGGGTGGGTGGTTCTTTTGCTAGTACAATGTGGGTTCCTACTGCACTCTAGGCCTATGGCCAACCTCAAATAATGCTAGCTCCTTGCTGCTGCAGCATCCATGTGCCATGGTCTTTCAAATCTGCTGCCCCAGTCCCTTGTTCTTACATCAGTGTGGTCTCTTCTTGGTTCTATCCAAGCCAGAGCCTCCTCCAGGAGTGCCCAAGCTTTGGTCCCTCACACCAGCTTGCCTATCAGCCCAGCCCTGTCCTTGCCCCAGGTGTCTGCTCCTGTGCAGGAAGGTTGGTGCCAAGACCAAGGACATGTTGCATTTCTCTCCATCCTGTTGCTGGATCTCCAGCCTATTGCTGGATACCATGAGTAGAAGGCAGGACGTCCTTACCGTGCCAGGCTGGATGGGGAAGAGGAGGGACCTGTGAAGTGGGAAGGAAGATGTGGGTTAGCAACATAGAGTGAGATGTGGAGCCAGGACTGACCTGGAGCTATTGGAAAGCTGCACTGGAGGGGTGTTGTGACACCCCAGTGAATGGAGAGAAGACTTTTTGTCAGGCCCATGGTCCTCTTCCTGAGAGTGGGAATTTGGCACAGGGATGTAAGAAGTAAAGTATTTCTGATTTGTCTTACAGTGGTGGCTTTCACAAAGGGTTGACTTCAGTCTGTCTCTACAGATGGGTCATGGTGATATGATATCTTGTTCAGCAGAGCCCAGAGTCCCTCCTGGTCACCTCCTGCCAGTGCCATTGCACTGGAGGGATGGTGGACCAGGGGCCAGTGGCCTCCAGGCTTCTTGGGAGGTCTCCTTCCTCAGTCAATAAGCTGATGCTCATCTCCTAGAAGCCAGGTCTGCTCTCATGGCCTTGGTCTGGCTGGGAGGTGAGATTTCACTGACTGTGGGGCAGTGAGGACCCAGGGGTTGAAGAGAGTAAAATGGGGATGCCCATCCTGGGAGATTTAACTATTGTGTGGAATGCAGCAAAGGCAAATCCTGACCATGGCCTACAGGGGAAGAGGTAGTAGCTAGTGTGTTTCAAGGAAAAAAATAATTAAAAATCTGGTTGTGCAGGCAGCAGACTTTCTGCTATTTGCCCATCTGTTAGTTTATTAACCTTTCTTCACTAGTGCAGGGAAACTCCTGCTCCCTCTGTATTTTCAAAGGTCTCTTTCTGAAGGAGATCTCATGTCTGTAGGCTGCAGCCAGCCAGGAGGTACTTCTTTACTTGTTCTTAGGTTTCCCATTAGCACTGCCCTTCTCCTAGGGTGGAAAAATCATAAAATCTTTAAAAAACCCTCCAAATAAATCAAACCTCTCCTGGTTGGCTGTATCTGACACATCTGTCACCATTCTTGGAATTATTGTCATCATCCCTGGAGGTATTTCAAAGATATGTAGATGCAGTGCTGAGGGTCATGGGTTAGTGGTGGCCTTGGAAGTGCTGGGTTAATGATTGGACTTGATGATCTGAAAGGGCCTTTTCCAATCAAAATGGTGCTATGATTTAATCTGTTACCAGTCTGGTGGAGGAACAATGCCAAGGGACTGAAGCCCAGCATGGCCAGCAACATGAGCACTTTAATTCCCAGCAGGGCAAAGATGAGGATCAGGAAGAAGGAGCTGCTAGGTGCTTTGAACTTGTAGAAGTACACAGCCCCCTCTGCTCTCCCGTGGCTGTTGACAGCAGTGCAGGTGTACTTTCCATCGTGGGCCAGGTACCGCAGCTCCTTGGTGACGCGGTGGTTGATGCTGGTGGTGGAGGTGAGGTTGTTGTAGAGAGGTCCTGTCCAGGTCAGGGTGGGTGTTGGCTCCCCCTCAGCTGTGCAGTGGGCCTGGAAGGTGCGGTCCCCATTAGAGCTGACAGTGATGTTGATGATCCTGGGGGCAGCTGCAGGAATAGGGACAGGGGAGGGAAAATGTGTCGGGCTTCAAAGGTAGATCGAACGTGCAACACCTGGAATGGGTTCTTGGGCATGGTGGGCCCTCTGTGCATTCCATCAGGGTAATGTTGGATCAAGCCTCCCCTTCCTTGTTTTTCTTGTCACTTGACTTCCCTAGGTTTCCCCACCCTGCTTGTGCTGTATAGAGGAGCAAAGGGCCTCACCCAGCAGAGCCTGGGTGGAAGGATGTGTCCTCTATTTGTGTTGTGTCCCTGCAATGCCTTGCACAGCCTTCTGAGCTTCAGTCAACCTGTCACCTCCATGCTGGCAGGAGGCACAGGCACCTGCTGTTGTTGCAGGGCTGTGGAGATGTTTTCACTTTCTGCATCTGGACCATGAATCACAGCCCAGTGCTGTCTGTGACACAAGCACTGGTGACAGTTTTGGACTGGCTGCATCTGGTCATGGTCCGGGACAAGGCAACCATGGTGCTCTCCTGCAAGCACCTCTTGCCTGTTCCCTTGGTCTCTGACCTCCAGAGCACACAGAAAAGGATCCATATGTGCAAGCCCTTCAGTTGGTGTCTAAAACTTGCCAGATTTGACAAATTATTGGCAGAGAACATTCCCACTCTCTGCTACAACCTATTTTTGATGTTTTCTCCCAGACCTGTAGTGACTACCATACAGCTGGTGTAGATTCCTGGTTGCTTTAGGGCAGCACACCAATGTCGAGGTGTGGTCGCTAGTTTGGTATCCTGTATTTGTAGTATATGGGATTGTGTGATTGAATGAACAATGGTAAAGATGGTTTGGGGGATGCAAAATGTTGAGAGCTGCTGCTGGATGTACCAGCTTCGGTCTAATCTGCTAAGGAAGCATGGGTGATATGACTAAGCTTGTGTTACTGTTGCTCTTCTACTCTTGGACCTGTTGGCTGATTTAATGCATTTAGTTCCTAAAGGTGTTGTGAAAACTTGAAGGGAATTAAAAGAGTGTCCTCACAGGGGAAAAGCAAAAGTTCAGGACTTGTTTTTTTTCTCAGACTGGACAGCAAATGCACAGTTTGCAACCACGTACAGCATGTCTTCTCTCTTGTCTATGTAACACAGGAGGGGTTTTAGGCTGGAGGGCCGATCTGTGAGCTAGGTAGCTGTGCTACTTCTCATTTGTCTGTATGTTTTGGTGTTTAACCTTTTAATCATTATTTAACCTCTCCCATTCATACTGTCAGGGCCCACTCCCGAAGCAGGTGCAGGCTGGGTACTGTATCTGCTTATGTTCTCATTCCTCTAGTGTTAAAAATCCAGGCAGCCCTGACAGACAGATTTTGCTGCCATCCTGCCCTGGTCATGCTGTGTTTGGATGCTTAGGAGCTGCTCCAAGTGAAGGAGACCCTTGACTGTGCCCTGTGTGTCTATGCTTAGGAGCTATTCCAAGTGACTTGACTACCCAGAAGTTCCCAAGAAGTAACCAAGCTCATCCTCAAGTTCTGTCCAGACACCTGCAATGCACAGCAGCCCTAAGGCACTTTCACTGATGAAGCAAAACCATCCAGTGTGTGGCACCTCTGTACTTGTGGGCGAGGTCTCAGTCTGCTCCAGAGTCCACCTGGGTCTCCTTGAGATCCCTGGATCTGGAAGCACTCCTGGAGAGATGAGATGAGTGCTTTCCTGAACCCAGTCTCCTTACACCTGGACACTGGCTCTGAACAAGCCCATTGCAGCCTGGGGATGTGTTTGGCACAGGCACTGCAGGAGACCCAGCATTGTGTGCTGTGTCCTGAAGATCCATCCCTGCTTGCTCTGCTGTGTCTCTGCTGTGCTGGGCAGCTACAAAACAAGGTGTTCTTCAGCCAGGTTACTCATCTGACAGAGCAAATAAGTCCTGCTGCAGTGGTGGGCTCTTGTGTTGGATTTCTGTACTGTGAGCAGCAGGTGAGCTTCTGTGTGAGCCTGTGGGCAGCAGGGGACTTTGAGACTCAGATTTTGGCAGCTGTGTGGGTCACCTCTGTGCCTTTCTCCCATTCCCTGTGACTATTGAGGGTACAGGCTCCATGGAAATGAGTGATGCCCTGCTTATGCCCATCCAGCAGCTATTGCAACAGGCCCCAAGCTCCTCTGGGGACTTGTGTCACTTCCATGCAGACATCCACCCCAGGGATGGATTTCTCATCCCATGAGACTGCTGTCTAGTGTTGCCTCAAAGATGCTTCAACTTATGCCTATTACCCCTGTGGTTTCTAGGTGATCTCTGGGCAAAGACTGGAGGAGCCTGGGACTGTGTGCTCTCCAGAGGGACAGGATCAAATGTGTTTAGCTAAGCATGACTGTGTGCTCAAACCAGGACACCGTGGCAGCTGGTCCTGCTGCTTTCAGCCAGATAAAGAGCTCAGGGTTTTGGGGTTTTTTTTGTTTGTTTTGGTTTGGGTTTTTTTTGGCTTAGGATTCAAAACAGTGATTCAGCCCAAGCTGGAGATAGCAAGAACCTTCATGGGGACATGAAGCTCCTCCTTGTGTCCTCTCATCTGGGTGCAGCTCAACGGCTGGGTGAGCCCAAAGAGCTTTAGGGGGTAACTTGGGCCAGCTCCCTAAGTTTGACATTTGTTGATCAGAGCTGTTTGTACTAAACATTTTCTGCTCCAGAGGAGCTTATGCCTACGCCAAATGGGAGCCAGGTATCTTGCCTTCCCAAGCCCCTGTTTACAGCCAGGCCTGCTTGTGCCTCCATTCACTAACGTGCACTCAGCAGCCAGGCTCTCCAATTTAAATCCTGGTAACAAAGACATTTTCAATCCCTCCCCATGGACTGGTGACCCCAGCTTGCTGCTCTGCTTCCTGCACTGATCATGTGCTGCAGGGACAAAGAATAGGAGCTTTGGTGCATAAAATCACAGAATGGTTTGGGTTGGAGAGGACCTTTAAAGGTCATCTGGTCCAACCCCCTTGCAATGAGAAGGGTTACTGAACACTTGGCTGGCTCTTCTCCCCCAGCCAGAGCCTGGCTATTTCCTTACCAGCTGTCTTCCTCTTCCCTTCCCTGTGTTGTGCACATCACCTCATATCGGAAGACTGCAGAAGGCAGTGAGCATTCCCCACCCAAATGCTATAAATTATCCCCCAGAGCTGGAAAAGCCAACCATGTGGAAGACCATCTCAGATAGTTTTCTGTCTCCACCTCATCAGTTTCCATGTCCTATGGCTCTCACTTCCCTATAGGGCGGCTTTGCCTCCTTTGGCTCTCTTACCAGTCAAATGCAG
>NW_009954546.1:801817-803321 GCF_000747805.2 Chaetura pelagica
CCTGCTTTCATACTTGTCATGGATGTCTCCAGACAGCTCCACCCGGCAGAAATACCTTTCACTGTCACTCCAGGTCAGGTTGTCAATCCTGATGGAAAGGTCCTTGTGCCGGGGGTTACCCAGCAGCTTGTATTTGTTTTTGTAGCTGATGGCAGTCTTACAGAGCTCACTGGCACTCTGACTGATGCACTTGAAAACTACCGTGCCATTGTAAGGCTCCTTGATCCTCCAAATGGCAGTGAGGGTCCTCTCAAATGTCTTGTAGGGGTGTGTGAAAGTACAGGGCAAGATGACCATCTTCCCAAGCTCACCAGTAACGTCAGATGGGACATGAACAGACCAGCCATTGGACTGCACACCTAGAAGAAACAAGAGGTGATCAAGGCTGATTTATCTGGAGGTTTTAAGAAGGAAATTGGTCATTTCCTTCTGTGCCTCTGCTGTGATGCTGCTCAGAAAATGGATGGTCTGTTCCCGTGGTGGGCCCTGTGCTGTTTGATGTTCTTGCTGAGGACTTGCAGATGATTGTGCAGCCCAGTTACTGGGGCTGGATTTGGTACCAGTCTGCAGCAGAGCTCAGAGGACTGACTGGCTCATGTTGCAAGTGATTTAGTTCTTAAGCAGGCCTCATGTGTGACAAGTGAACAACAGCAGCTGGAGTTATTTAACACAGTCTTTTGCAGTAGAAAGATACTTATGTGCTTGAAGGAACAGACTTTTCCTCCTTTTTAAAAAAATAAATAAATTGAAAAAAGCCTAGAAATGAAGGTTTTGTACATATTCAGAGATCTGGTGGCTTTAGGCACTGAAGTGCAGCAGCCCTGCATTTGGGTGCATGCACACACACTCCTGTGTTATAGTGTTTGTTACACTAACCAGCTGGTGGCTGCCTTACCCCTGGGGAAAGTTCTAACAGCTGACATTTCTAACCATCAGTGCTGCTATCATTGCAAAGCAGCATTTTATCCAAAAGACGTGACGGGATCTGAATAAAGAGTTGGAGGTACAAGGACTGGGTGAGAACAGGCAAGTCCCCTACACTAGCTCCTGTGGTTGGAAGGAGGGTGCCCTTGGTGGTACAGAAAGCATCTCCCTGGTAGCAGAGCAGGTTGTCACTCTGTGGATTCCAGCTGCCAGTATCTTCCCAGACAGGCCTTGTCCTGGTGTCATGGCAGGAGAAATCCTGAGTTTTCTAGTTGCAATATTACAGATGGTTGGAATTTTGCTCTCTTGGCCAATTTGATCACAATAAATCCTAGTGCAGTCTGGGGAGCTGAACCTTGTTGCCACCAGGCCCAGGCTGACCCTTTCTGTCTGGTGATGATAACAACCTTCATCTGACTGGACACTTCCCACCTCTGAAGTGTATGGGGAAAACTCCGTGTTTCACAGAATCACAGACTGGTTTGGGTTGGAAAGGAGCTTAAAGATCATCCAGTCCCAACCCCCTGCATGAGCAGGGACACCTCCCACCAGCCCAGGTTGCTCCAAGCCCCATCCAACC
>NW_009954546.1:803409-806209 GCF_000747805.2 Chaetura pelagica
TATCTTATCTAAATCTCCCCTTTATCTCTTTCCCTTTCCCAGGAACCAACAGCCTCAACAAACAGCACCTTCAGGCAGTACTTTCCATATAGATCTGTTCATCTATTCACTGTGTTGCTAATTGCAACAGCTGCAACAGCAGATTGTGGCTTCAGTAACGTCTGTGGCTTCATTCATATCTTACAAAACTCACTTGATAGCTTCATTAAATCAGGGTCTTTCCCCTCAATTCCTGAGAATAACTGCAAGAAATATTAAGTTGTCCTGTAAATAATTACCTCCAATTCCTGGTCTGTGTCTGTGGGCATTCAGCTGTCTGGTTACTTGTGTAAACTCCAAGGTAAGATTTGTTGCTTGTTCATATATCTGCTCTCCATAATGCTTGACAAAATGCCTCAGTGGCAGTGCAGCTCATTAATCTATTGTGCTCTGTACAATGGACAAAGGCCAAGGTAGAACCGGTTCTCTGTCATTAAGTTATTTATCTGGAATCAGGGCCAAGCCAGTATTTTGATTACTGAGGTCTGGAGTCAGCTGCATTGTCATTCACTGTAACTTTGTGAGTGCCTTTTGCAGCCTAGGTAATCCAAGACACAAGGCTACATGGCCACAGGAGCTCCAGGAGGCTCATGGATTCTGAGCACAAAGACCTGGCTCTGAAAACAGAAAGTGCTCTTGCTTTCCAGTTTATTTAATGTTATTTTGTTTATTTTACATCATGTCACTGCAAAGCCTTGATTTTGGAGAACTGCAGATCATGTGCTTCTGAGTACATGATTTGCTTTTCTCTGCCACCTTTTTGATTTACATTTTTTTTTTTTTTCAAGTTGTAAGCAAAGAGCTCTTTTTGGTTTTAGCACATGGACATCCCCTTGCCTTCCACATGAGAAATAAAGGTGCTTCTAATGTTACCAGCTCCACCCATTCCTGTGGAAACACAGTTTGCCAAGGTTATGAGTGGAGGGGGTTCTCAGCATCTTGTGTATGATTTCACCTTAACCTGAAAGCTTTAGCATGGTAGGTCTTCCATGGCTTCCTCTTGCTAATTTCCATCCTCTTTGTGCTTCTGGGTTTGAAGTTCTCACAAGAAACAGGGAAGGTCATAGGCAAATAGTCTACAAACCTTATGCAGAGTCACTCCTGAAATGAGTTTCCAGGTCAATTTATCTACTAGTTGTCAGTGGAAAGGTGATGAGGGCAATAACCAGTTCCAGAGCTGGAGACCACCAGCCTTGCCCTAGCAAGCATTATTTGACAAGACATCTATGCAAATCCCAATGACTTCGATTGAACTTCAGTGCATACTTGAAGTCAAACATGAGCTTAAGTGTTCAGTGGAACTGAAGCAAATGGTGTCCATTAATAATTCCAAGGAACATGAAACAGCACTTCTGAGTGGTGGTGGATGTGCTACATCCAACTGACAATGCAGGGGAAAAGTTAGATGAAGTTAAAAAAGAAAAAGGCATAAAACACCAAACCAAAAACTTCTGACAATTGCAGAATCAAGCCGTTGAGTTTTTTTCCAGTATTCCCACATGCACCTGGAATTTCACAATCCTTTTAAGCAATGTGAGGTATGGTGCAGTTCTTGGAGAGTTTATTATGCCAGGCAATTCCCCTGGCACTTTGCCTAGAGCAAGAAGAAAAGCCCTGATCAGGCAGGGGTTTGTAGCAAGCTCAGGACTCACCCTTCCTGGAGATGCGAAGGAGGCAGAGAAGCAACAAACTAAACTGTCTCATGCTGGTTGGTGTTCTCCACTGAGGTGTATCACCAAGCCAGAACCCTCTCCACTACATCTGAGCTGCTGCCCTTGCAGTCACAAGAGGTTTTTCCAGAGATGGAAGAAGTTGTGGTTTTCCTCTCCTTGGAGGCAGTGAGTTGTCTTAGCTGACCCAGCTCTGGGTTCAGATATTAATAGTTTTGTGGTCAGTCATGTGAAAAAGACACCAGAGGGAATCAGTGTTACCATTTTCCAGCTAAAGGAAGGGCACTAGTGCTGTAAACACCAGATGTGTGATGTGCAAGAGGGGACAGCTTTCAAGTGCTACCAGCTTGCTGGTCTGGAGGAAGTCCTTGCAATATGCCTAAGGAGGTGGCAAGCAGGACCCTTGTTCTCCCAGCTTGAGGCAGTTCATCCTCCTGGATGTGAAGCCTGCAAGCCAACTGTGCTTTATCTCTTCTGCATGCTGGTTGTCCCCATTCCTAGGTGTAAAAAATTCCTAAACCCTTTTCTTTTGAAGTCATCCACGGACTTGTGCCCAGGGTCCAGTGGTGAAGGAGTGCTCTGGTGTCCCCAGACACCCGTGACCCTGGTGAGTCACAAGTTGTTCTCCTCCTTGATGTTAACCTGTGTCTGGAATGAGCCGAGCTCCAGCTTTTGCCCAGAATCCTTGTGCAAATGCTCACTCTCCCTTTCCGGGTCTATCTTTAGCAAACTTATTGTGCCGTGTGCTAATCTGCAGAGCTCTGGGCTCGTGGAGAGCTGCCCGTGCTCCCCTCCACCTCATCTCCCACGCAGTGACCCCACAGCCTTGCCACGAGTCACCTTGGAGCGCGTATTCCCGGCAGGGATCAGCAGGATCTTGGCTGCCTTTGCTCCAGGCTGGACGGAGGGTTGATATCCGAACGCCCTGGCTCAGCTGTGTGGCAGCAGGGTCCATGCTGCCTGTCTGTCCCCTCTTTGGGGACAGGGACAGCATCACCGGCGCCGTTCCTGGGTGTGCAGCCACTGGAGGGCTCCCAGAGCCAGCAGAAGATGCTGCTGCTGCTGTGGATGGTGCTGGCCCCGCCGCCGTG
>NW_009954546.1:806286-812808 GCF_000747805.2 Chaetura pelagica
ACAAACACGTTCAGGGCAGTGTCAGGAGGACAGAGCCAGGCTTTGTGCAGTGGTGCCCAGTGACAGGACAAGGGGCACTGGGTGCAAACTGGAGCATAGGAGGTTCCATGTGAATTATCAGGAAGAATTTCTTTCCTGTGAGAGTGACAGAGCCCTGGGCCAGGCTGCCCAGAGAGGCTGTGGAGTCTCCTTCTCTGGAGACATTCAAACCCCCCTGGACACATTCCTGTGTGATGTGCTCTGGGTGCCCCTGCTCTGGCAGGGGGGTTGGGCTGGGTGAGCTTTCCAGGTCCCTTCCAACCCCTAACGTTCTGTCATTCTGTGATTTGGTAGCAGTGTTCAGTGTTGCCATCAGCCGGTGCCAGAGGGGCTGTCAGGAAGCTGATGTGGCTGCCGAGCCACCCCAGAACCCTCCTCCTCCTCAGCAGCAAAAGGAATCACGGTGTGACTGGACAGTCATGAGCAGGGGCACACGTAATAGAAAGCCAAACAGCACATCTAAAAGCCAACATCCTGATTCCGTTTCCCACAAGCGTAGTCACTGCTTTCTGAACCCTGTCTTGGTTCTGGTTGAAGCGTTTCTGTGAAAGGAGGGATTTCACAGAGTCTTAGGGGTTGGAAGGGACCTGGAAAGACCATCCAGTCCAACCCCCCCTGCCAGAGCAGGATCACCCAGAGCACATCACACAGGAATGTGTCCAGGAAGGTTTTAAATCCCCTCCAGCCAGGGGGATTTCTGGGTTTCTGTCTTCCCAGGCTTTCTTTGAGGAGTCTCTGGGGGTACCTACCTGCTATTGATTGTGGCTTGGACCTGTCGCTACCCAGCAGAGGGTGGTATTATTTCAGCTAATGAATTAGAGCCCTGCTCAGTCCCTCTAGGTGTGTTCCCGTGGCAGGAGGACCAGGAATCAGTGCTCCAGCTACTTTGCAAACTGTCCTTAAGAGCTATAAAAAGTAATACAGTGAAGTAATGCATTGTCAGCAGAGAAACCCAAGGGTATGGGTGGTGGAAACAGCAAATAAGAGAACTGTACCCCTCTGCCATCTCTCTTACATGTCTTTTCTGTGTACCTTCCCCATTTTCCTCCATATACTGTTAGGTTTTATCTATTTGTGATGTAAATTTCTTGGCGTTGTGACTATCTCTGAACGTTTGACCCTTCTTGGCCCAATGGATCTCAGTGGGTGGAAGCAAAAGATCAAAGCAAAATCAAAATATATTGTTACAGTGAAGCATAAATGGTGAACATAAATAAAAGCTACAGTCAGCAGTTATTATGAACCTCTACCTCTCTGATGTTTTACTCTTCTAGACAAATACCTGGTAAATCAGTGCATAAGTATGAATTCTTCAGGTGTTCTCCCTAAACTGATTTTTTTTTTCAGACTGTGAGACAGCTATTTACAAAGGACCATTTTAATGTTTGAAAATGCCAAGTTGAAAATGTGTAGCTGAAAATGTTTTCAAACTAGTTGAATCAGCCAAAAACTTTGTAAACAACAATACCCTTGGCTATATGATCCGTCAACTTAATCTGTGACCCTTATTTTCAGATCTGTGCTTAAATACTATCTGAGATTTCTGTAAGGAAGGCTGCTTCTAGTCCAACACCAAGACCAGGATGCCTTCCAGATTAATCAGTTCTGTTTAATTTCCTGGTAAATATTTTTTAAGGCCTATAGGTAAAGACAGCAATTATTTGCTACTTTACTAGTATCTTCCTTCATTGTTAGCACAGAAGCAACAATTATAGGCCTGGTCCCAGAGACCCCAGTTTCTGGTGGTTTTCTGTGCTATGACAATACATGGAATCTTGAGAAAGAGAAGATAATAGAAATTTGTGGGTTTTCCCACTCAGGAAATGGATGAACCCATTTAAATGAAAAGAACCTGTGAATAAAACCTAGAGGAACCAGTAAATACAAGCAAAAAATGAAATGTAGACCAGTTGCAAATTTCCAGCCAAAGATAAGGATTCAATGGGGCAGAATCTGGTTGGAGGTCTGTGACTAGTGGAGTCCCACAGGGGTCGGTACTGGGACCGGTGTTGTTCAACATCTTCATCAATGACCTGGATGAGGGAACAGAATGTGCCCTCAGCAAGTTTGCTGATGACACTAAGCTGGGAGGGGTGGCTGACACACCAGAAGGCTGTGCTGCCATTCAGAGAGACTTAGACAGGCTGGAGAGTTGGGCAGGGAGAAACTTGATGAAATTCAACAAGAGGAAGTGCAGAGTTTTGCATTTGGGGAAGAGAAACACCATATCCCAGTATAGTTTGGGGGCTGAACTGCTGGAGAGTAGTGTAGGTGAAAGAGACCTGGGGGTCCTGGTGGGCAGGAGGATGCCCATGAGCCAGCAATGTGCCCTTGTGGCCAAGAAGGCCAATGGCATCCTGGGGTGCATTAGAAAGGGTGTGGTTAGTAGGACAAGGGAGGTTCTCCTCCCCCTCTGTTCTGCCTTGGTGAGGCCACATCTGGAGTGTTGTGTCCAGTTCTGGGCCCCTCAGTTCCAGAAGGACAGGGAACTGCTGGAAAGAGCCCAGGGCAGAGCCACAGGGATGCTGGAGGGAGGGGAACATCTCCCTGCTGAGGAAAGGCTGAGGGAGCTGGGTCTGTTGGGCTTGGAGAAGAGGAGACTGAGGGGCCACCTCATCCATGGGCACAAATCTGTTCAGGGCAGTGTCAGGAGGACAGAGCCAGGCTTTGTGCAGTGATGTCCAGTGACAGGACAAGGGGCAGTGGGTACAAACTGGAGCACAGGAGGTTCCATGTGAATCTCAGGAAGAACTTCTTTGCTGTGAGAGTGCCAGAGCCCTGGGCCAGGCTGCCCAGAGAGGCTGTGGAGTCTCCTTCTCTGGAGACATTCAACCCCCCCTGGACACATTCCTGTGTGATGTGCTCTGGGTGCCCCTGCTCTGGCAGGGGGGTTGGGCTGGGTGAGCTTTCCAGGTCCCTTCCAACCCCTAACGTTCTGTCATTCTGTGACAGGGAGATGTGTGCCCATCCTGCCAATGTTATGGCCAGCTCATGGTGTGTTCTTTGGCAGCTGAAGGGGAGTATCACATGTCCCCATCACCTTTGTGGCTGTGTCTGGTTCTGTGACTAAGAGCCCTGGGGTTTTGATGGATAACATCAGCCTTTGCTACCTGGACTTGGCCTCCTCTGTCTTCCCTGTGTCCAAGCAATGGCCTTATGAAGCACTGACAAAGGTGAGAGGTGTGTGGTGTCTGGGTGTTGCTTCTCTTCAGTAGCTGTGTGTTAGTGGCACTGTAAAGAATGATATACCGTAACATGTAGGTTGCCATTTAAGTGAGATCAGACAAAGAAAGCACTGAGGATGGAAAGAATGATATTGAAATAAACTAATTAAGGTGACTGTCTTTGCTAATGAGAATGTTTTGATGGACTTGCAGCATTTCCAGCTCCTTTTAAAGTTTCCTAGTTTGTTGTCTTCTTGTTGAGGTTTGCCTCCTGTGGAGCGTACATCTCTCCCAACTCCTTGAGAAATTCCTGCAGCATTTAGTTATGGGTGGTTGGCAAAGCTTGCAGGGTGACCCAGAAGCATGCCAGGATCATCTTCTAGCAGATGTGCCCTCTGTTCACCCCTTGCACCCCATGCTTTGCAAACAGCAACTTGTCACCTGAGCCCTTTGGACTTGTCAGAAGCTGTTCCATGCCAACTTGTGTGCTTCTCCACTGACCAGTCTGTTAAAGTGTGGTGATCTGAGCATCCATCTGGTCCTGGGGGGTAGTGATGGGCACCCAGGTTTTAACTAGTAGCTGGAGATGAGCACAGCAGAGTCCATGCCTCCTGGTCCCATGTTTGTCACCAAGAACCTAAGTAGTATGCTTTTTTCTCTGTGTGTGAACCTGTGCTGATAACACACTTGCTTACTCAAGGAACAGAGTGGAGCTGGTTGTTCTCCCTCCCTCCTTTTGGGCCTGGATTCCAGCTCCAGGATTTTCTACTTCAATTACTTCAGCGGCATGTGTAACTCCTGCCCCTAGTCCTTCAAATGTGCCAATCTGCACATGTTCAACATAAAAGCCTTCTGTTTTGTCAAATCTGGCACCCTTCCCTGAAGGGATTGGGTCTGTGAAGTAGCTGGGAGGTGAAGCCAGGAGACTGGAGGAATTTTCCTTCCATCTGGTCTCTGCCAGATGAGCAGAAGAAAGCTGAGTCGTGCTGAGCATCCTGGGGACATGCTGCAGGCTGCTCATCTCCCCTCTGAGTCCACTTTACCCTCATCGAGCTGGAGGGAAAAAAAATAACAAGTAAACCTACAGTTCAAGGGAAGTAGAAGGGGTGGGAGGGATGGGGGATGTCTAAATCACTCACCGTTCCTGTTGGTGACACTGATCCTGCTTTCTGGCTCCGAGTGCCTCTGCAGAAAGTGGTTTCTGCTGTGTTAAGCTCCTGCTGGTTGGATTTGAAAGTCAACAGGTTTGATCACTGGCTTGTGGTGTTTGCTTAGCCCCTTAGAAATGCTCCTGGTCTGGGAAGCTCTCCTGCTTGCCATAGCATTGCTGCAAGGTCTTGGGCTGTTCCACCACCAAAGCTGCAGTGGTGAACTGATAAATCAGCAAGAGAGGTGCTGGTGAGCCCTTGTTACCTCTGGTGAATGTCAGTTAGAACATCAGGCAGCATTCCAGTACCTGGAGGGACCAACAAGAATCCAGGGATGGGCTTTTTACAAAGCCATGGAGTGAAGGGATGAAGGGGCAATGGTTTCAAACTGAAAGAGGGAAGATTTAGGTTAGACATTAGGAAGAAATTCCTGTGAGGTTACTGAGACACTGGAACAAGTTGTCTAGAGAAGCTGTGACTGTCCCACCCCCCTGGCCTTGGAAGTGTTGAAGGGCAGGCTGGATGGGGCTTGGAGCAACCTGGTCTGGTGGGAGGTGTCCCTGCCCATGCAGGGGGGTTGGAACTAGATGATATTTAAGGTTCTTTCCAACTGAAACTGTTTCATGATCAGTAAAGAAAGTTAAATGAATATTTGGGTAATTACTGTATGTAATACATTGCTTGCATCCAACTATGGGCAGAGCAGCATGGATGGAAAAAGAAATAGGAAGCATCTTTCTAGTAAGTTGTGGTCACTTGACTTCTGCAGTCACATCTGTGTATTGAGGTGGAGATCAGGTCTGATCTCCCAGACCTGTGTACTTCTGTCCTTACTGCTGTACAAAGCCTCTGTTGTGACCAGGAAAACCTAGGTTTGGAACACCTGTGGACAGGCAGGGATATGCTGTTCTCAGCTTTGTTATATCAAGGTAGGTCAAAACCATGGAAAGAATGAGCCTGGGGCTGCAATAATGCTGGTGCCTGCCCTTCTCCAGGCAGCACTAGAGCTCAGGATGGGGCAACTGTTTATTACAGTCTTGCAGAGTTTGCCATGGGGTTGTCCCATCTCAGCTTAACCAGTAATGTAGATACATCTGATTTCATCACTTCTTTTGCCTGATGTGGCCATTCAGACTGGTAACCCCAGGAGACCTTTGGCTTGCAAGGGGGATGAGTGGACTTGCTTAATGAGAGCAATGGAGAATGTTAGAACTGAACCCAACGCTCTTCAGACACACATAAGCTTACCAGCCACTGACTGGTATGCTAAGGGGTGGTAAGTTCCCCAGAATACCTGGGGAACTACAGGTCAGTGAGTCTCACTTCTGTGCCTGGCAAGATCATGCAGCAGATCCTCCTGGAAAATCTGCTAAGGCACATGGAAAATAAGGAGGTGATTGGTGACAGCCAACACAGCTTCTCTAAGGGCAAATCCTGCCTGACCAATTTTGTGGTCTTCTATGACAAGGCTACAGAGATGGTGGATGGTAGAAGAACAACAGATGTCATCTACCTGGATTTGTGCAAGGTGTTTGCTGGATTAAGCACTGGCTGAATGGTCAGGCCAAAAGAGTGGTGGTCAATGGAGTCAAGTCGAACTGGGGCCAGTTACAAGTCGGTGTTCCTCAGGGCTCAGTGTTGGTACTGTTTCTGTTTAACATCCTTATTGATGATCTTGATAAGGACATAGAATGTAGTTTGTAAGTTTACAGATTACACCAAGTTAGGAGGGAGTGTTGATCCGCACAAGGATAGGGAGGTTCTACAGAAAGACCTGGATAGATTGGATTGTTGGGCTAATGTCAGTGGTCTGGGCTTCAACAAGGCCAAGTGCTGGGTCCTGCACTTGGGCCACAATAACCCCAGGCAAGGCTGCAGGCTTGGGAAGTGTGGCTGGAAAGTGTCTGGCAGAAAAGCACCTGGGGGTTCTAATTGACAAGTAGCTGAATATGAGCCAGCAGTGAGCCCAGGTGGCCAAGAAAGCCAATGGCATCCTGGCTTGTCTTAGAAATAGTGTGACCAGCAGAAGTTGAGAGGTGATTGTCCCTCTGTCCTCAGCACTGGCCACACTTGGAGTGTTGTGTCCAGTTTTGGGGACCTCAATTCAAGAGAGTTATTGAGGTGCTGGAGCGAGGACAGAGGAGGGCAATGAAGCTGGTGAAGGGCCTAGA
>NW_009954546.1:813378-818401 GCF_000747805.2 Chaetura pelagica
ACAAGGTCAAGTGCAGGGTCCTGCACCTGGGTCAGCACAACCCCAGGCACAAATTCAGGCTGAGGGGAGAATGGCTGGAGAGCAGTGGTGAGGAGGACTTGGGGGTGGTAGTAGATGAGAAGCTGGACATGAGCCACCAGTGTGTGCTGGAGCCCAGAGAGCAACTGCATCCTGGGCTGCATCAAAAGAAGTGTGGGCAGCAGGGCCAGGGAGGTGATTCTGCCCCTCTGCTCTGCTCTGGTGAGACCCCACCAGGAATATTGTGCACAGTTCTGGAGCCCTCAGCACAGGAAAGATACAGACCTGTTGGAGAGGATCCAGAGAAGGGCCACCAAGTTAGTCAAAGGGCTGGAGCAGCTCTGCTCTGGAGCCAGGCTGAGAGAGTTGGGCTGTTCAGCCTGGAGAAGAGAAGGCTCCAGGGAGACCTTAGAGCACCTTCCAGTGCCTGAAGGGGCTCCAGGAAAACTAGGGAGGGGCTTTTCACCAGAGAGGGTAGTGACAGGACTAGGGTAATGGTTTTCAGTTTAAAGAAGGTAGATGTAGGTAAGACATTAACAAGAAATTCTTCACCATGAGGATAGTAAGGTGCCCGAACACGTTGCTGGGGGAGGTTGTGGATGCCCCCTCCCTGGATGAGGCTTGTGCAGCCTGGTCTGGTGGGATGTGTCCCTGCTCATGGCAGGGAGGTTGGAACCTGCTGAGCTGCAAAGTCCTTTCCAACCTTAAGCATTCCATGATTCTGTGAATGTCCTCCCTTACCCTGGCCATCCTGTCATCCAAGAAGCAGTGAAGGTCTGGTCTCTGTGTGATGCTGGGATTAGCCTGAGCAAGAGGGTGCACCTGCTGGCAGAACAGAGACACTAAAGCTTTCCTTTAGCCTGATCCCAGCAACTTGTCTGATTAAAGGTGCTTGAGAAGCCACCAGAATAGGAGTCCCTGCCTACCCTTCCTACTGAAAGTGTTTGTGAAGATTTATGTGCTTTGTCTTTCCTTACTGAATGAGCACAGATGGTCATTCAAGACATTTATGCTCCTTCAGGTGTGGGTTTCATAGCCCTTCCCTGGGATGAGAGCTGCACTCCCTCATGCTGCAGCTTGGGAAGGTGTGTGGGCTGGTTTTATCCATCAGTCCCCACGATGCCTGAAGCAGGTCCTGAACTTTCCTTTGACACAGCACTCTTGGCCAGGGACACAATGGTGCTGGTGCATGGTCTGAGCTCTGGCCACCACCACCTCTGCACTGTCTCACTTTTTCAGACTCAAAGCAGGTTCAGATTAAATGCAACTCTGCAGCAGCCAGTAGAAATGCACCTCTCCAGGATGTGCCTCTGGAGGAAACCTCTCTACCCTGCCTTTTTAACCCACACTCTGCCTCACCTGAGGTTCTGCACACAGCCTCTCTAGACTAAAGTTTGATGTGGCCTCTTCTCTGAAAAATACACTATTCTGTTGGCTGTTGTACTTAATGAAGTCTGATACTCTTGTTGTGTTTCATTAACCCGAATGCAAAATGTAACCATAATCTTCTTCTTGTTGTTTGGTTTTGGTTATGGGTTTTTTTAACTTTGGTGGCCCAGGCTGTCATGCATCTGAAATGTGATTAAAGCCTGGGCTGTTCAGCCATTTCCTCTTGCTCACTGGCAAACTTCACCTGAATTTCTCCTTTTGGCATTATCTGCTGCTGTGTGGGCCTGGAAGTGCTTCAACTGCTCCTCAGCTCACCCACCTGGAAGTGGCAACCATAAGCTCTCCATTCTGCATGAGTATCTTGCCATTTCCCTTGCTTTTAACTATAGCCCAACCTGTGTTTGAAATCAGTGGCTTTCAAGAATGGGTTAAATGGCCAGAGAACACCACTGCACTATCTAATCTGACCTGGTTTATAACTTCTGGTGTAATATAGATTTTATTCTCTTTTTGACCCATTTGCTCCTGGGCTGAATTAAAAAAAATCTTGTATTTGACCTGGGTACTAAATTACCTGTAGCAGGAAGGAGTGAGAGAAGACCCAGCTCCTGCAGCCTCCTCCCAGCCACATGGGCAAGCTTGGGAGGAAAGGTGAGTTCCAGATATGAAGTCAAGCTGTTGAGATAATAACCGAGACAAGGCTGAGTGATAACTCTTTCCAACAAACAGTGTCCAGAGGCAATATTCTGTGACACCCTTGACCTGAGATTGTCATGGAATTGTCTACATTGCAGTTAATCCTGCAGTTGACCCATAAGTAGAGGGAAGTCTATTTTAAGGATGCTTTTGCCTTTAAGGCAAATGCTGCAAATAATTTTTGTAGGTAGCTCATGACCTGTGTGAAGGGAAGGCAGTGTAGGGAGCGGGGACCTTTACTTGAATTCTTGATAGAGCCTGTCAGTGCAAAATCAACTCTGTTCTAGCTGGGACAGGAGCTAGGTGAGATGAAGGCAGCAGCTTTCCTTCCTCTGATGCAGTGACCTACCCCTGGGAAAGCCCACAGAAGGAACAGTTTTTGCTGCCTGTGGCAGAGGTTCCCTGGAAGGCAGGTTGAAGATGGGATGGTTTCACTGTTTTATATTATTTGGGGGTGTTCTTCTAGAGTTCAGTTTGCTCAGTAGTTGTGGTATTTTGATCAATGCAAGCAGAAGGGCTAAATAGGATGTATGGATAAAGTATTACTGTTTACCTTCACCTTGGGAAATATTTCAGGTAGTAAATGGGACATTTAGTGGCAATAAATGGCAAACTTTTCAGCATGTGTCCAGCATGTCCAATCCTGGCTCTACAACACTTGCAGGTGTCTGTGTTGGTAGGTGCCCAGAGCTGGCAGTTTCTCTTTCAGTGTTGTTGGTACTGGGATCTGCTGGTTTGAAAGGTCCCAGTGATGGAAGTGCCAGGAAGAGAAATGTGAGTTGTAGCATATAAAGGCATTTCCTTTTGCTTCCTCTGGTCTCTGATAACATGCAAGTGTTTCCAAAGAGCCAGTACTAACACTTTCAGGCCAGTGTAACCTTTACTTAATTGCTCTATTACCATAACCTGGAATGGCCCTTTAGATACCAAGGGAGATAAGGCCCCTGCCTAGGGGAGCTCACACTCATTAACAGTGATGGATTATGACATTGACTCCTGGGATTAAGATGGGAGTCTGATAATGTGGAGGAGAAGTGTTATGGGGATTGTTCTTATCAGTTCTCAGCACTCACGGGGTTGAAGCAAACAATAGATCAATTTACATCACTTAATACACCCTGCTCACAACCATGTGTGCAGGTGGCACAGTGCCTTCAAGAGGAAGGACCTTGTTGGAAGCTCAATATTCCTGTTCAGGCAAGACTGGAAAGAGATGGAGGAGGGAAGGGAAGGAAGGGAGGGAAGCTGTCACAGAGGTGCCAAAAGGAGGGGAGATGAGGAAGCTTGGTAGGAAAGTGGGATGAAGAAGAGTTCCAACTTGGAGATGATGTTACAGTGTAAGGGGACAGCAGAGCTTGGGAGATGAGGGGACTATTGCCAGTCTGTGAGGTGGACATTTCCATGCAGCTGTTTCTTTCCTCTCCAATCTTGAACTCCCTTTATGAACTGTGACCTCTGGTCATGGCCCCTTTTGCAAAGACATTGCCTTAAAGCACAGTAGGATGGAGCCAGGGCATCAGCAAAATGAAATCTGGTCATGCTGTAGTGCAAATAAGATAGTGGTAGTCTAAAGCTGGGAATCAGGTAAAGCAGGTGGGGAGGTGAATGTGCTGATTAGGAGTCGACATGATGAATGGAACGAGCACTTAGTGGCACTTCTTGGCAGGTAGGGTAGGCAGGTTTCTCACAAATTCCTGCTTCTCACGTGACGTCCTCGGAGACCTTAGCTAAGTTAACTAGAGAGGCTCTGCAGTCCCTGAAGGCAAACTCTTCCTGGGGTTTCCACAATCTGTTGGGTTGAGTGGGAGCATAGTATGCTTGAAAATCACTGTACCTTGTTGCAGCATGTCCCTGTGCACCTAAAGAGTTAAGAATACATGGCCTTGGATGGCCCATGTTGTAGCTTCCAGAAGCAAGAGGTGAAAGGAGGTTTCTTGTCCTGTTAGGGAGCTGGGTGACTAAGGCCACCCATAGGTAGGCTTTCAAGGAATACATGTAAAGACTATCTAGTCCAAACCCCCTGGAGTGAGCAGGGACATTGTCAACTACATCAGTTCCTCAGAGCCTGGTCAAACTTGACCTTAAACATTTCCAGGGATGGGGCGTCTCCCACCTCTCTGGGCAGCCTGTGCCAGTGTGGTCAGACAAAAAGGTTTTGATCTAGCCCATGTTGCTGAAAGGGAGCCAAGTTCTTACAGGAAAAAAAGCATTACTTTGTTACAAATGATCATACTGTAGAAAGATTAGCCCATGATTTAGCCAGGGAAGGAAGAACAGACCTGCATCCTCTGAGGTGCAATCACTCATTTGCCTGTGAGGCTTGATTATTTTGAATAATTAGGCCTTTGTACCTTGTCCTCTGAGGGCATAAATGATTCTTAGTTATCTTTTGAATGCTTTTGGATGGGTTCCCAGAAGAACTTAAAACCTGGATGGGTGTGTGACATGCCTGAAAGCAGCTGTCTTCTCCAGTACTGGTATATGGTTCCCTCTCCCAGTATCAGGAGAAAACTGGTGATGTGCATTTGAGCAGCACAAAAACAGCCCCATACGTCTGGAGTCAGAGCTGTGCATTTCTCTTAATGTTTGCTCACAGCTTCATCTGAAAGCACAGGTCTCTGCAAGTCTCACAAATAGCCATCATTCTTTGAGAGGACAATGGGACAAACGAACATGCAAGACTCACCGGCCTGATTATCAGTCACATCACAAATGGGGCCTCTGCTACTTCCTTGGTTTTATTAGATAAATCTGCAACATGAAGGCCTCCTGTGGGAGAAGGATTCTTGTAAGGACAATGTGCCTTTCCTGCACGCATTCTTGCTGACATTCTTCCTCTGCTGTCATGGGCTTCAACAGTCCATGGCCTGCCATGTGCTCTAGCTGGGAAGGTGCCACTGGTTTTGTCTGGAGTCTTGTG
>NW_009954546.1:818721-843317 GCF_000747805.2 Chaetura pelagica
ATTCCTGCTTATTTGCAGAACTGCCACCCGGGGAGGCAGTGGAATGCTTCCAGATGTACTGCAAAGGGGCTGATGTTGCTTTGTCTTGCTGAGAAGGACCGTTCCATAAGGTCTCAGAAGAGTTTAGGGTGGTGCTGTGGATACTGCATCCCTGTTGTGTAATTAGTTCTTTGGCACCTGCTGCTCCTGAGCCTTGCTGGTGTTGTAGATGAGAGACAACTGCAGCTTCTAGGAGGGATCTGTCAGGGGACCTCCTGCTGTATCATGTGGATGAAGGGTGATCAAATTTTATGCAACCTGACTGCATTGTATCTTAGCTGAATGCCCCTGCAGCAGTTTTGTTGGTGTCCCAGCCCTCTGGGAGCACTGTTCTTGTACCTGGAGGGAGCAGGTGGGTGGTGCTGCGGGCTCTCTTGCCAGGTCACACATCTTTCTTCATTCTTCACCCCACAGAGATGAAATCTCCTGCTTTTAGGTGCTTCAGGGGAGTCATGAATGGCATGTGTTTTCCAGTGAGCTGCAGAGGGTAGCAAGGGTTGAGTGAACTCCAGCAAGGGGGGTGCTGATGGATGCCTATGGATGGACACTGCTGTGAAAGGAGGGTGGGTGCAGGGAGAGCTCCAGAGCAGGCTCTGGTAGCAACTGGAGAGGCTTGTGGCTGAGGATATTGAAGGGTTACTGGCAAATAAGTGGTTCTTGGTGCTGGAGAATCTAGAAAACTTCCTCAAAGGGGCTGGTGACTCTGTCCATCACCAACCACACACTGTGCTCAAACCAGGAACAGCAAAATGGAAAAGGGAACAAAGAAAGGCTCAAGGAGCTGCACGTGGTGGGAGTGGCTTCCTGAGGTGAAGGGCAGAAGCTCAATATCTCCTTAGGGGAATTATTTTGAACTTGTAGTTCTTCCAAATCATTGCTACGTTCCTTGTCTCTTGGGTAAAACCTGGGTTCATTACACATTGCAAGCTTTGCTAGCTGCTCACAGTGCCTGTCAGAAAAGTTACACACAGAGGTGCATCTTGTGGCTAACCCACCACTGCACAACTTGCTGTTAAGTGGAATTTTTCACTCCAGGGAGAGTGTTGGCATTTTTAATATATTCTGTGTGGGTAAGGCTGAGTCACCTATGCAGTTTAGATAAGGGTAAGTTGAAGAAAAGTGGGCTGCTGGGTTATGCTGAAGTGAATCAGAGATGTGTCAAGGGTGTTATCGTGTTGGATCTTCCTATTCAGGTGAGAATTGCTGGCTTGTATGCAGGGAGTGCATGAACATAGGGAAGGATTGTGTCTTCCCCTGGCTGAGAGTAAAGCCTGGACATTCCAGGCAGCAGGAGTTGACTGAGGGCCCTGCCTTTACTGTCAGATGTTCTCTGTCATGTGAGTAGGGGAAAACAACAGAGAGCAAAAGGAAGATGGACATGAGCTGGGAATGTGTAATGAAAAGCAGATACCAATTCCAGATACAGGAACTTGTCTTATTTCCTTGTCCTGCAGACAGGAGAAGGTTCAGGTAATGTAACACAAGCTACTACTTATGTGGCCCATTTGTTATCACTAACTAAACCTTACCTACCTGTTTAACCCACACAAATGGTGTTGTTCATCACCAATGAGATGAGTGGCCAGTTCACTAGGGCTGGCAGAGGAGGTGACAGCATTTCCATATACCAGCAGTGAAGAGGCCTTGGGCAGATGACCCCTGACTGCTTGCTTATGAGTCCTATTGGTGTTTTAGCATATGACCACCAAAAAAATAATCCATGTTGTATTTTCTTTCTTCATGAAAATTTAAACATTAGAAAATGTAATATTTTGAGTGTGTTATTCTATTCTGTTTTTTTGAGGAGTAATTAAGGTTCACTCCTTTTCACACCCAGTTTTGCTTAACAGACATTTCCCATCTGTAAGTGCTGGTCTTGCTTTTTCTGAAGTAGGATAACTTTCCACCTCCCTCTTTCTTTCCTTATGTGAGAGACCAGATTTCAGAATCACAACTAGAAACAAAGCTAGATAGTTTCTGCTGTCCTCCATAGGATCTGTCTCCCTGGATTCTGGTGCTTTTTATCATATGAAGGCTCAGTTCCCAGAAGGACGGAAATGCTGGGATCCTCACTGGGCCTCCTCTTAGCCTCTAAGTGCTTTGCTCATGATTCACTGGTGTGACCAGGGACCCAAGAAAGCAGCATGATGGAAAAACAACTGCCTGGACTACCCCCTACAAGACATTGGGGAAGATGTGGCATAAATTTTAAGTAAGTCCCTCAAAGACTATTCCTAGATCTACTATCTAGAATTAGACCACTAAAGCTGTTTCATATTTTCTCAGAAATCTTCAGTGACACCTTTGGGTGATGGACCATGAGTCACTGTGTTGCAAAGTTACTCATGGTCCATCTTCCTCTTTATTTCTATTCCCCTTTCTACCCTAGGTGAGTGCTTCTGTGTCAGGCAAAGGGCAGATCTTCAACACCTCTGTCTCCTGTGTTCTACACCTTGTGTGTGCCAAGGACATCTTTGGCCCCCATGATTGAGGCAGAGTAGGTAGCCCCACAGCACAGGAGCTAAACCCCAGCCCATGCAGAACCATGATGTTGCATGTGCACACAGGTAGGCATGGAAAGACTCTTGTTGATCAATAGTGCAGAAATGCTCTGCAAAGTTTTTTTCACTTGACATTGATATACAACAACAAGTCGTGAGGGCTCAGCCTCAAGGCAGGTAATTTAACCTTCAGAGACCCATTGAAAGTGAAATGTTTTTAAAAAGTAGCTGGTGTAGGAAGTCCTGAGGAGCCAGGAGAGGTCCACGTTGCCTGCTGAGCTGTGTCTAGGCACTGTCTGGGGGATGCTGGCTGACAAAGGCTGGGATTGTGCCAAGGTGTGTCAGCTCAGTCAAGGAGGATGGATGTCTGTGTGCCAGCACTTGTTCCTTTTAATGTACCGGTATAGATGAGCCTTTAGGGACTTAAGCCAGAGTCTGCTGGCCCTGTTCTGTGAAAAATTAAGGCTTCCAACTCCTGCTTAAACACTTTCGGGTTCTATGCGTGAGAAACTAATTACCTTGGTCTATCTGTGCTTTTGAGAATAAGCAGAGTGACCATTTAAAGTCCCTGGGGTGCTTTTGCTTTGAGAGTTACGTGGTTTGCTCATGCCATTCAAAACCTCAAGTAGGCTGAACTGCTGGAAACAGCAGAGGTCTTGCCTCCTGATTTCCACGGCAAGACAAAGAGAAGCATCAGAAAGGTGTTTATTTGTGTCTCACAATTCACTTGCCATAGTGGTCTTTGCAATGCTTAGACTCTGAGGGAAGGGTAGATAATCAAGTATTTCTTTTAAATGGATATTCCTGCTTCCTCCTGACTAGCATCTTTCTTAACAGGTGAATTATTCCAAAGGCCAAATCCTACCATTTATACTAAATGTCAAGATTCAAAAGATTAGATAGTTATCATCAGGATAATTCTTTATTCTCTTCATATTTCATGTACAACATGAGAAAAACACACCAAACCCTCTACTATCCTGGATGATTTGATAAAAGATACTATATTGATGTATGTCCTCACAATTGAGCATCCAGAATTCTTCTGTGCTAAACTCATTCCTCCTGGTTTTAGTCCTGCTTATTCAACTGACTCTTGGCTCTGGTCTTCAGGTGACAGCAAAGCTCATGTGGGACTGGGAGATGTGTGGCTGCAGGCAGGACCAGAGGGCAGCTGAGCCACAGCAGGAGTATGGGGGCAGGAGAAATTCCAGTGTATAATGGTGGAGACTGGGGCTCAGAGTAGAACTGGGAGTCTTGGAGAGAACATATCAGACAGAAGCAAAGAGAGTGGCTGAGGAAATTGCAGTGCAGTAGTTAATTTGAGTCAGACTTTTGGATGAAATCAGTTTTCCAAGCATTTGTCATTGTTTCCAAGTGGTTTGGTGTGGTGGTATTATTTATTTTTTTGTGATTTTTTTTTAAAAAATTAATTTAAAATAAAAGCAAAAATTAATTTTATAAATGTTAAACACAATACCATCCCTTTTGCTATGGTACTGGGAAGAAGGTAGCCCAGGAAAAAGCCCCAGAACTCCTGCCCTGCATAAATGTTTCTTAGGATTTTGCTATCACCCAGATGGCAAAAACAAGAATGGAATAAAAGTGCTGGAAAAAATGTACAACTTGAATAACATTTATTTGATACAAAGGGAAGGGGAAAAAGAAAATAAAAGAGTACAGTTTCAGTAAGAAGACAAATCAATCCTGTTAGCAAAATCTGCATTATGAACAATAATGGGAAAAAAAAATGCTATGCATATTCTGCATGCATGTCAAATTACCAAATAACTGTTATTTGGCATGGGTTGATGGGAAGAATGACTTTTCTGCATAGTGTACAATGAAGAATTAATTCTGAATGACATGGAAAGTCTTTCTAATGGCTGAGACATGGCTGTTAATCTTTTGTTGTTTTCCGGTTCTGTGCATATGGTTTCTTTACAGCACTGCCAAAATGTCCCTGTTGCTCAGCAACAGCAAGCTGAAATAGCTGCAGTCAGAGAAGATCTGCTGATTTACACTGGTCATAAAGTGTGGGCTCTTACCTGAGTGCAGATTTTGACATGAGAGTGAAAGTTATCCCTGGTAGGTTTGTCTGTCTCGGGTGCACATGGTGCTAGGTGGGGGGATGTCAGTTCAGACACCAAAATATACCCTTTCCCATCAAAGTTTGACAAGTGGAGAGCTGCATCCTCTGCACAGAATATGACCCTATCTAACCTCAATCTTGGGGCCCCCTCCAGCATCT
Organism: Chaetura pelagica; assembly: GCF_000747805.2. Lineage (NCBI taxonomy): Eukaryota > Metazoa > Chordata > Aves > Apodiformes > Apodidae > Chaetura > Chaetura pelagica. The sequence continues at coordinate 823,513 of NW_009954546.1, forward strand.
CCTCTTGGAAAAAGTCCTCATCTGGTCTCCAGGAGGTTTCCAGCCCCAGCTGTAGCTCTGCAGGCACAACACTGTGCCTTCAGATCATCTTGCCCCCTGCACAGAAGCAGACTTTGCACTTATACATTTAATAAGTTATTGATGCAGCAAAACACCATATGTACAAAGAGCAGAAGCTAAAAGTTTCCCAGATATCCCCATACACTCAGTTCACAATTTTTTTTTCCCAGTGTTTTCTAGATTACTTATTTACAAGATGACGAGTCTTTGGGAGAGCTTAGTGATGATAAATGGAGAAAAATGTATACAAAACTCTTAAAACCATGAATATTTACCATTCTATGATCCTATGATATTATTTGTTTGAAAACCCAGCTCCACACAATATGACGAAGATATTTACCAAGAAATACACAGCAAATGGTACATTTTACAAGTAATCTCTGGAGTTTCAGTCATACAGAAATACTGTCAAACATCTGAAAACCTAGCACTTCATTAGAAAATACTGCCAGCAGTTAATCCCAAATATTTTTCACTCAGACCTTTCGGTAATAGTAAAAAGATGTTTTTTTCCCTACCCTCAAAAATCAGCAGTAACACTATTCACAGGCTACTTTTTATTTCCTCTTCCACAAGATGAACAGGTTTTGATCTACTTACCCAGCAGAAACAGCACCTGATTTAGTTCAGATGTCCCTGCTCATGGCAGGGGGGTTGGACTAGATAATCTGGAAAGGTCCTTTCCAAACCATTGTGTGATTCTGTGACATTACTGCATGTAGGCTAATGCCAGCTGAAGAACCTGAGCATATAGACTATTTATGGTGGGGATGCCAGCTTCATCATGGGATAAAGGGCCTCGATGAGCCAGACAGAAAGATGGCTGAGATAAAACCCACTGAGGTGACCAACCTGTTGGGGTCAAGGCCAGCTTCCTCCTTCCCTACTTGCAGACCCCATAGCCTGTGCAGAGGTGGTGCAAGGCTCTGCAGGGCTCTGCTAATATGCATCAGCCCACCAACCATCCCAGTCCCATAGTGGGGTGGAGAGAAATGGCAGAGCAGCAACTTTAGCAGCAGGCTGGGACCATACCCAGCATTTTTCTGCTGGGTATTTACGTGCTGAGGGGGCTGGTGCAGAGGGGTTGGTCATGAAATTCAGCTCGAATGAGTTCCACTTGTGCACAGGCTGAACTAGGAAAGGGGCAGCAATAACACTGCTGCTCTCCCCTCCATTGCAAACCCATGACTAAGTTCAAGTATTAAGAAAAAGAGTTTAGTATTTCCTTTCCTGGCCTTGGGTTTATAGATTATTATTATTATTATTTTTATGCAACTAGGTAGACCTGAAACATTTTTTTCAACAAAGCTTTGGAGCCAAGGGTGAATTAAACATACAAAAGCTGGAGCTGACAGACACTCCCTCACTGCCCCTATTGTGATTTTTACCACAAGTCTTGCGTTAGCAACGTTGTCTGCAATTTATCAGTGTTCATCTCATGTGTGATGATTGCTGGCACACATCACTCTCCACTCAGCTTGAGAGATCGTCCAAGTAGAATTCTTCACCACCTAACTTCTACTTAGCAAAGGACGTGCTTTGTTCCACTTCTCTGCTACACTGAATCTCTCTAAGACGTATCCTATTGATATTTTAAGCTGGATTTAGCCATTAATTAGGAGTCTCATCAGATGATGAGGGATGGTCTGCTCCTTGTCGCTTGGCATCGAATTGCTGTGACTCTGAGTTCACAAACACATTTTTCTTTTCAATTTTTCTTGAAATTCAAGTGTCTTTTAAGGAATATGTGCTTTTAAATCAGTACATACTGGTCTTGGGAAAGGTCCTTCCAGCACAGCACAACACAGCACAGTCCTATCTAGTCAGGACACAACAAACAAGTGCCGTGGAAAAAGTATCTCCATTCAGAAGATGGTGATTATTATATTTTTTTCTTTTCTTTTCTTTTCTTTTTTTTTTTTTTTTTTTTTTTTTTTTTTTTTTTTTTTAAACATCTTGTGCTCTTGCCTTAAAATCTGCAAAGTAGCAGATTTATAGAGGTCTTTATACCTCACAACAAGACCTCTGATTTTTCTTTATCCTCAGGTAGTAAGCTCGGTTGGCTTCTGGATAGGTGACTTTGGAGAGAGGCAGCTTGTAGATGGCGGCGTTGTTAGTGGTTATTAACAGGAAAGTCAACGCAGACAAACAGAAAGACCATGTTCCTGATGGCACCCCAAACTGCAAAGAAAAAAAACCAGACCACTTACTTAAGATGTGTCTTCCTTTTATTTGATCCCCCAGCCCTTGAAAAACACTAGGTTAGGTAATGCTAGGTAGCATGGAATAAGCTTTCTGAAGAAAGTCTTGACTTGATTTTGCATGGAATCCCTCCTTGGAGAGACAGGATTTCATGATTAAATCTGGACATTGTGCATTAGCTTGCAACATGTGCCTTCACTTTGTGCATCTGCACTAGGCTTGGATGGAGAGGAGACAGTAGTGGGCACCAGAAACATTCAGCTTTTCCCTGTGCTGTTGTACTGGCTGCATTTTGGTGCTTGGGCAAATTAATTAACCAAATTTGAGGCTTCTTTACATGTGTTCTCAGTTGCTTCGGACAAAAAATATAGGCATATAATTATCTCAAAGGTGTTGGCTGAGCTGTGGAAGTTCATGCAAGTGAATGATTGCAAGTGGGCTACTTCAGTGGGAGCAGCAGCAACTCCCTGGGCAGAGTGCGTCCCCTCTCCCAGACTAGCTCTGCCTTTGGCTGAATTATATCTGAGTCTTGGTGTTTTGCCTCAAAAGCCAGGAAAATATGCAGTGTTCACATCTATCTTTGGAAAAAAAGACGTTAGGTAACACTACTTACCACAGACAACATGTTAGTCAGTGCTGCTCCCAGGTAGGCACTGAAGAGTGCTGTGAAAAAGAAAAGTAGTTCCTTGTGAGTTCAGTTGTTCATGGAGGAGACCAGCAAGGACAAACATCCTTCACACTGCCTTAGGTAGTTCAACCAATGTTTATGACCATGCCTGGGTAGCCCCTCTTAAAGGGGACAAGAAAGGGCAGAAGGCTATACAAAAAGAAGAATTGGAATTATGAAGAATGGGACTATGGAAATAAAGGTTTTTGAAAAATGCACTGGCATGGAAAATATGTAGCATGATGGATGGGATTAAGTAGGAAAATAACCCTTCCACCCCAATCTCTCTTGCCTCTAGGGCTAGAAGGTGGGTCAATGAGATACAAAGCTATATCTTTTTTATATGAACACTGAATGAGCAGTAGTTTCACTCCCAGCTCACTGTGATATTGAAATTTCGTATGGAATTGCCTTATAAATAATTCTTCCATCATTCTGTGCTGCCTAGCTCATGCTTTTGGTATCCATTTCAATAGATTGGGAACTGTCTAACTACAGGCATGGACTGATCTTGAGTTCTAGTTTTCTCAAAGTTTAGATATATCCTTCTCTAAAGAAGGAATTTGAGCTGTTGTCTGTGATCAGAAAAAAAACAATGAGATTCACCTAGAAATGTTGAACAAGCACAATTAATGCCTCAAAATTAAGTTTCTAATTTTGAAGACCTTAGTTAACCAACGCCCACTGATTACACCCTGTTTTGGACACAACTCTTGGCTGAGCTTTCACTGGTGGGTCAAAGCAACGGCTCCAGCATCCACCTCCATCATTCATCAGCCTCGCCTGAGCCCACCTCCCTGCCTGGGGGTGGCTGCCTGGCTTCAGCCCACATCCAGTGCAAACGTCCTCACCCTTCACTTCAAAAGGAAGTGTGGCAACAAGTGTAAGCCTGCAGGGTACGTACCACAGGCGATGGCCAGCAAATGTGTCTGCCAGGTGAAGGCGTAGAACATGCCCCCGATGGCCGCGCACGACAGGGAGCTGTTGTAGCCCCACAAGCCAGAGTAGATCGTGCTGAAAGGTGTTGCTAAGCTCAGCGCTGGGAAAGAAGTCAAAGTCGTGTCATTACTCATCCATAGAGATCAAAGCAGCCCAGAAATGGTCTGAATACAGGTTTTTAAGGGTTTCTCCCCTGCATACGTGCATGGAGTTCCTGTTTCATGGTCATGTTGCTGCTGTCTGAGACACAAGACACTTTGATAATTGCAGCGAAATTTCCCTGCTGCTGCTGAGCTGGATTTGGCCAGGCCATTTCAGCAGAGGATGCATGAGAGAATGAGTATGCATAAGAACTCTGAATGCATCCCTGAGACCTGCACATTCAGGCTGCTGGCTATGGCTTTTATTAAGCTGCCCCTAAAAACCATCAGAATATACCCAGAAATAACAAAGATGCGTTTCAGCCAAAAAACCACATCTTTCTTCTGAAGATTTCCATAATTGTAAAATGAGGTATGAGAATGGGGATGTCAATCAGAGGAATTCTTAGAATAGAAGTGTATATATATTTTTTTCTTTTAAGAAGTCAGTTCTCCAACAGAAGAAACATTTGTGACTGTAAGTGCTCCTCTCATTGTGGTTCCTCTTTTACTCTTCATGGTCTTACATAAATCCATGACACAAGTCAGATCCTTACCTGCCAGCATTCCCACTGCTGATCCAAGTGCTGCATGCAGACAAATGAGTGGAGAAGAGATAAATAAAGCAATCAGGAAGATTCCCCCAGTGCAGGGGTTGTCACATCCATAAATTTGACCCACTCCAACTGGAATGGATTGCAGGAGCTGAAGGAATATTAAAAAAAGAAGACAATGTGTTATCGGTTTTGTAATTAAATTTCTTTTTTTAAAAGACCCTACTTTTCTCAGTTAGGTTCATGTTTGGCATTTGCTGGATGCAGTCTCTCTTTCTGGAATGTAAGTGGAAAGTTTGAACACTTCTCAGGATGTAGCAGGGCATTTCCACAGGGCTTACCCTTCAGTGAAAATACGAGCTCCTCTGCCAGGTTTTTAGCATTAATATCAAAGGCAAATGTCTTGTGAAAGGGTTTACTCATCATCTTTACATGTGCTGCTGTATTGGCCATTTTTGCATGCTGTTAGGGATCAGAAGATGGAAGTGCTCAGGTAGATGATGAATTTGAGAGGACATATGCCTCTGAACAGGCTGATCCAAGGGTGAAATGGCCAATAACAGCCTGGCCAGAATGACAAGATTTTACTCAGGTAAAGCAAAAATCCTGATCTACTTATATACCTGAACCTCATTTGGGATTCACTAGGAATATGAAGGGAAGTTGCTGGCTTGCTGGGAGAGAGCCTATCTTGGTCACAGCTTAAATATAGTTTTGAGACTTGAAATTCTTTGCTATGAGGGTGGTGGGACACCAACACAGGTTGCCCAGGGAAGCTGTGGCTGCCCCATCCCTGGCAGTGTTGAAGGGCAGGTTGGATGGGGCTTGGAGCAACCTGGGCTGGTGGGAGGTGTCCCTGCCCATGCAGAGGCTTTGAATCTAGGTAATCTTTAATGTCCCTTCCAACCCAAACCATTCTATGATTCTATGATTTATGGTCACATAAAATTATACACCACAGTAAACATCATTTGAGAAATGTCACTTGTGTGAATTGCTCTTTAGTGTCAATGAACTTCCTTTTCTTAATCACTCCCTGGGAACCCCTCCAAATAGTCTGCTGAGCCTTAGGGGAAAGCTACTACTCTAGTACCTATATTGTTTATGCTGTTATACAGGAGGATAAAATGCTTCTTTGGAAAGGTCCCAGCTGAATATTAGTTAAAAACATGACAGCGTGTGGCTGCACCCAAGGTGGTAACCACTCTTCTACAGTAATTCCTATGTGCTCATTTCTAATCAGGAAGGTGCAATTTTAAAAGCACATCCCTCACTAAGTGGGAAACTAAAATTAACCTGTGAGTTAACTGGTAGTGTCAGCACAATCTTAGCTGTGGAGTCCTGATCAGTGTATGAGCAGTAATGGGTAATTAGATTCTAGAGACTCCTTGAAGGTTTTAATACATGCATTTCAATCCAACAGCAAATGAAACATACCAAAGAGATTCTCATTTGCAAGCTATCAATACTGTCAATTCCTAGAGCAAACCTTTATATTTTGGATAATAACTGTCTTATAAATGCAAGGTTGTATTGCTAGGACATAATGCAGTGACATAAATGAAGCTAAGATGATTCTATGGTGGTTTTCTTTGTAAATTGATAAGGTTGTTATCTTCAGGACACCATACCATTGGAATTTCAGCATCCGCCCAGGTGATGTTTGGTGTTGCTGTTTCTGGCTGAATGGCAGTTGTAGGGAAGAAGAGGTTATGTGGTCCTGATGCAGCCAGATAGAGGGTCAAGGCCAAGTTGAAAGGCAAGGTCAAAACAGGCAGATCCCACTTACAGAAAACTGAGCCTACAGTGCTGGTGAGAAGAGGGCTGAAAGAAGAACAAAATGTTCTCACTAGGAACTTGTCACCTAGTCAAAGGTAAAAACCCAACAGCAAAAAACCACAACAACTGCAGGAAACTCTATTTTTAATTTATTTTTTTTTAGTTTCCTACTCTTCCCAAGGCAGTTAGGAACTTATGTTATGCAACAACATATGTGGTGAATTTGGTGACCATGAAGGAGCCACTCCAGGGATTTAATGGAGTTATTCGCCTGCTCAGACTCAATGTTTTTGTTTTTGTTGGGGGTTTTTTTTGAGTGATTCAATGAACTGAGTTTATGACATTCATGCCAGGTTTGTGACATCGATGCCAGGTTTGGGTGAACTGGGATGGGGGATGTTGTGTCCTCGTTCAAACTTATGGATCAGAAATAAAGGCTGACATCAAAGTTGTGCTTTTTAAAGTGAGTATAACACCACACGATCTTCAGAAAGACAGATGATACATGTGGAGAAATCTCCAAATAGACATTTTGGGGTCAAAGCCCAGCTTTCAAAATTTTTGCTCTCCAAATACCTAGTGGATTATATGAGTAAATATGAGTTAAGTATTGTTTCTTTTCATTAGTATCAACCGTCATCTCTTGGGAGCACTGAACAGCTTCTGTGTTTGGAGAGGTAAATTTTCTTGACATTTTTACATGGTAACTTAAACAGATTAAACACTTGTGGTTGATAGTGGTAGGGAATAGTGAAAATAATATTCATCAAGAGACAAAAATTAATTGATGCATCACAGCAATATGGCTAAAAAGGCACTGAATGCCATATGATCAGCCCTGAGTTTTCCTTTTCCCCATTGCATTCATTGTGTTATTGGGCTATTTATTTGTATTTGGATTACAGTTAAGTCTGAACATACAATGATAGAGACTTAGTAGCACATATGTGCCATTTGTGTTTCTGTTCCATGGTAGTGTGTACAGTGCATAAAAATTCAACAGCTCAGTCTCAGTTTGGGGAAACTGGGGATGGAATAAGAAGCAGAGGAGCCATCCAACTTACCACACCATGGACACCAGTGCTACTGGCAGTAGCAGCCACCAGTGGTAGTCTCCCTTAGCAGAGAAGATGGCCATGAGCATTCCCACCAAGACCCCGTTGTAGCCATGCAGGCCTGCTGCTATGGCTGATCTGTGTGAAGAAAGTAACTGCCTTGAAATCTCCCCCACAGGTGTGTTGCTCATATCAACCCTTCCCTCCCCATGTAATTATGGCTCTGTGTGATGACGACCTGCCAAGGCTCACGCATCAACCTTCAGTTTCACACGATTGAGGCCTCTCAGCATCTACCCCTTCTGCAGATACATCCATGGAATCACAGAACAGTTCTAGTTGGAAAAGACCTTTAAGATCATGAAGTCCAACCATAACCTAAGTCTATAGAGTCCACTGCTAAACCATCTCTCTCAGTACCACATCTGCACATCTTTTAAACACCTCCAGGAATGGTGATTCAACCATCTCCCTGGGCAGCCTATTCTAGTATTTAATTACCCCTTCAATGAAGAATTTCCTTCTAATATCTAATCTAAACCTCCCCTGCTGCAACTTGAGGCTACTTCCTCTTTTCCTGTTGCTTTTTACTAGGGAGAAGACACCCATTCGTACCTCACCAGTGTCCCGTTCCACCAGAAGCAGGTGGTGGAAAGATCTCTCGAGACCTAGCAGACCAGCTTTACAGCCAATGAAAGTTAAATACTTTAACAAATAAGACAGCATTGAAGGGACAGTCTGGTTTTGAAAGGATAAAGGATGGACTTACTTGTCCTGACCCAGGATAAGTGCTGTTAAAGTTGAGACAACTGTTCCTAAACAGCCTGTGAGTGTCCACCATGGGTTCTGCACCAGGAAACCAGCAACTACTATAAGCCCACTGAGGGGATTGTTGACAAACATCACCTGGGATATCCCACGCAGCACCCAGTCAATAAACTGGATCATGAGAGGTTTATCTGGGAGAGATCAAATTAAACAATAAGAAAAACCCCACATCAGAATATGCAGGTGACACTGATTTGGGATGTTGCTTTTTTAAAAATTCAGGAATTGTTTTGGCAGTGGAACTTGGCAGCACAACTGAAGCAATGAATTAAAAAGACTGCAAAACCTGACTGGGATTTATTATGGTCTGTACTAAAGTCTTACATCTGGAAAGCTGACATTAACAGTGTGGTTGCCAGACTCCCCTGTTATGAAGTGTCCTGGACTGTTTTCATATGAACTGACTAATTTATGATGTCTGTGCCTCTGATGGGTATGTGTATCCCACTGCTGATTTATTATGGGGACAAAACACACCTTCCTATGTATAATTTAACTTCACAGTGGCATTAGGCTTGACATAAACTGTGCAGCTGAAAGTACAGGCAGTGTTATGAAGAATGGCAGAGCACAGAATAACCATCCTGGGCCATGTTCTGTGGGATTAAATTCACTTTGTACATGGTGTGTTTGGAGGTAACTGTCATCTCAGTCATACCCAAGATTTAAGTGGTACGTGGGTTGCTGCACAAAACTGCTTTCCCCCCCCCCCCAAACCAGAAATAAATCAAGGCAGAGGTAGTTTGTGTACTTGTCTAACTTCAATCACATTACTGAGAAGTTAGTTATTACACTTTTGATACAATTCTTCTTTAGAATCACCCAGTTAGTAATGATTAAGTATCTTTACCTTTTAGCCAGGTTCCAAATTCCTTCATATCTCCACTGATGTACCCAACAGCTCTGCAGACTCTCTTCCCAGCTTTGGTAAGTGCATTCTGCTTTATTGGCTTCCTTTCCCCCTTGTTTTCTATCCTGGCATCAGCAATGTTTTCCATCTTGATGTTCTGATGTTTGGGAAAAATTCAAGGGATAGAAAAAAAAAAGGAAAAAAAGAGACAGTTAATTAGAATGTCTCTTACTGGTCACTGTTTATTCTCTCTACTACATATTATTGTTCACCACGTGTTATTTTGGACCAAGAAAAGGGAGAATCCTTACTTTAACACCTGATATTCTCATCTCCATGAGCACATTCCTTCTTCATGTGGTCTTGAGAGTCTGTGCTGTCGTTCCAGACTTCCATCAGTTCATAGAATCATAGAATCATTTTGATTGGAAAAGACCTTAAAGATCATCAAGTCCAAGTCATAGAGTTGAACAGAAGGAACCATTGAGCCTTGTGCCATAGTATTTTCATAGTATTCTACCTGATTTTATCACACTGCTCAGCTATGCCATGTTTTGTAGAAATAAAGCAACTCTAGATTTAAAGGGTGACTTCAAGAAGAACAAGGTGGCATTAGAGAATGCTGGCTTCGCCAAAGTGGAAGCCTACCTCAAGATTCAACTTGATGGAGAGGGACCTGGGAATAGTTGTTGACAACTGGGTGAACACGAGCCAGCAGTGTGTCCAGGTGGCCTGGAAGGCCGGTGGCACACTGCTAGCTTGTACCAGGAATAGTGTGGCCAGCAGGAGCAGACGTGTGATTCTCCGCCTGTAGCCAGCCTCACCTTGAGTCCTGTGTCCAGTTCTGGGCCCCTCACTGCAAGAAGGATCTGAAGGTGCTGGAGCAGGTCCAGAAGAGACCAATAAGGCTGGTGAAAGGACCAGAGGGAAATTCGTACTGGGAAAGGCTGAGGGAGCTGGGGTTGTTCAGCTTGGAGGAGACTCAGAGGGGACCTTCTCACCATCTACAACTCCCTGAAGGGAGATTGGAGTGAGGTGGGGACTGGGGTCTTTTTCCAGCAACAAGATAAGAGGGCATGGCCTGAAGCTGCTCCAGGGGAGGTTTAGCTTGGATGTTAGAAAGTATTTCCTCATGGAGAGGGTCATTAGACATTGGAATGGACTGCCCAGGGAAGTGGTGGAGTCACCATCCCTGAAGGTGTTCAAGGAAAGGCTGGATGTGGAACTTAGTGCCATGGTCTGGCTGCTGTGGTGGTGTTGGTCATAGGCTGGGCTTGATGAGCCTGAAGGTCTTTTCCAGCCTTGGGGGTTCTGTGATTCTGTGATTCAGTGAGGTCCTTCACATCTAGAAAGCTGCTTCCATGATTAAATTTTCTCTGCTGCTTAACCCTTGTTTCCAATTTGAATTTATCCGCCAGCCATCAAAAATAGACACCTAAAGTTAGGTTTGTAGTTCTCTACACTGTCACCCATTTGGATCAGCTCAACTTTTCTCAGGAGCATGGGCTGAGCTTGGAGGTTGCTCACAGTGATTTCCCCTGTCATTCACATGCATACATATATATATATATATTTAACTCTGTTGAATTGTACTTCTGGCTGCCTCATCTTTAGAACTGCCCAGCACTGATTTAAGAGATTAAAGGCTGAATTCAGAGGTCTTGCTTTCCATCCTGCCTTAGTCGTGTTGCCTTCTTTTCTCTGCCAGCTGCTTAGTAGGTTGTTAGGTGATCTACACTGGCCATTACCCCCCACCATAAGGCAAGGTAGATGACCACATGCTGGAATCTGTTGTAAGAAACACATGGATCAGAGACTTTAAACTGTAACTTGTCTAAGGGCCGGTTCTTAATATGAAGCTAGCAAATTAAAATCAGCCAAACCTTTCCCTGGAATGTACTCAGTTTTCTGAAGAGTAGAACAAGTTCTTGGTAGTAAGTACTACTAGATCTAAATAGAATGATAGAAATCCATCAGTATTGGAGTTAGTCCTTGACTCACTTGCAACTTCAGTAAAAGTCTGCCTAGCAGCTGGGGAGGAGATTCTATGCTTCAGAAATCCAGATGCTGAGAACTTAAGCTAAAGTAGCCTCACCTCTGGACACTACACTTGCAGACCCAGACATGGGCTGAAGCAGCTCGGAGTCTGTGTAGGGGAATGGCAGTTTAGTGTGCATCCTGGCCAGGTTCTGACTGTATGTTATTGGAAGGCTGATTTCAGGAAGTAGTAAATATTTGCAAAAATAATAAATAGACATTTTCTGCATTCTGGAAGGGCCCAGCTAATGCAAGAAGAGGTTCCATATAAAAGAGTCTGAAGACTGGACCAGTACATAGAACTGCACTGAATCTGACTTTGTGTGACACACAAAGACAAGGGCCTTAGTTAGAGGAGAAAGAAAAGAGAAGGATGAGAGCCTTGGTAGGCATGGTGTCTCAGTGCTGGAAGGCTTTTTCCTGGCTCAGTTATAATTCATTACCTTGATTCATTAACCTTCACTTTTCTTATTTTTTATTCTGAAATAATGGAGTAAGTGAATTGGATGCACTTTCAGCTAAGACAAAATTTCCAGCCAAGATAAATGCTCTTCATTTGGTGAAAGTGCATTTACATTTTCAATTTAAAGAATCTTCCTCTTTTCATAACTTAGGCTTTCTCTGTTGCTAATCCATAAAATCAAGGACTCTTGCACTTGAAATTGTAGAGTGATGTTGTGCATCTTGTGCTTGCATGCCCAGGTATGTTTCCCTGAATGCTAAGTGAGGAGCTGGTTGCACCACAAGAGTCTGGAGATATTCTGCAGAGTGGGATGTAACCTTCATGTGAAGTATCAGAGTCACGTTCTGGCCCACTGATGTGGTGGAGAAGAAAAAAAGTCAAGTTGGAAGGCCTGATTCATCAAAACTTTGAGTTGTTTTGCCAAAGGAAAGCACTTCAGTGCATACTTCCCAGTGAAGCAATGGGAATTCAGTACTTTGCTGAATCAGAATAAATGGGAAAGGACTTCTTCAGTGGTGAGTACCTGAGTGGAGTTTCATTTCTTTCTTGTGCAAGCTAATATTTACCCTGGGATACAGAGTAATTGTAAGCTGTAAATCAATGAGAGATGTGAAGCCCTTTATCTGCTGGTGAGGCTGTTTTGCAGTGCTGCTGGCACAGCAGCTCTGTGCAAGTCTGAGGCTGGAGAACCCCTGTGCTCTGGGCTTTCTTGGGCAGAGATGAAGTCACCTCGGTACACCTGGTATGGCAAAAAGACCAGATCCAGCCCCAGTGAAGGCTGCATCAGTGTCCTGCATACCTGTTATTTCAGAATATTAAAAATCATGATGACTGGGAAGTGATCATGGGCACCTCCTGGCCACAGCCCTGGTCAAACTCATGTTCATTATGTCCCTGCCTATCAAGTGATGTCTCTCTAGAGTGGGGTCACATGAACTTTACTTCACCTTTTAATCAGCTTATATCCACAAAAGGAGAAGGAAATAAGTATGAAACACCCATGTAAACAGAAGAGCAGCCTGGAATGTAATGGGTAGGCTAAGAGCATCCTTGGTTTCAGATGGGGGTCTTCATGACAGGGTGAAGACCCAGATCCAGCCCCTCATGCTTCACTGTCAACCCCAAATCATATCCCAGAGGGTTGCCAGAGGGTGGCCTCCTGTGTGTGGTGGTTCAGCTGTCACCAAAGCCCTGAGGCCTCTCCCATCTGTCCAGAAAAGCAGAGCATGGAGAACTTGCACTACTACGTAGTTGTCCAAAGAAAGTAAAAAGAAATAGTAGAAATGGTTCAAAACCAGCACCAGCATGGAATTTTTTTTGGCATTTAAAATAATTTTTGAAATTGTGAGGAGCAGCAGCTGCCATATATGGCAGCATCAGGTTAATGACCTGCTAACACATACCTTGTTTTAGGGAGTAGGTGATAGCAGCTATTTAAGAGGAGACAGAAGACAAACTGTCATCCCAGAATAATGCAGATGTTCAAAGAATTATGGGACAGTGATGTCTGAATTTTAATTCAAGCTGAAGTGTGTGTGTTCTGATGGGGATTGCATAAAGACCAGTCCATTGCAGGTCTTTTGAAGACCTAGCATTCTATGATTCTAGGGTTCTACATTGAAGTTAAGTTAGCATGTTGCTTTCAGTCAAGGTGGGCTTTTTTTCTTAGTGCATAAAGGAAGGAAATGGAAATGTCCTTGTGAAAGGATTATTCTGTTGGAACAGACTGCTTGGCTTCTGCAGGAACGCAGGATGTTATTTTCTATTTTTTTATTCCTGATTTCTATTAGTCTGGGGAAGTGTTTTTTGATCTCAGATTCTTGACTAAAGACCACAAGTCCTGCTGTCAGACACACAGCTCAAAGAGCACAGCCTGATCTCCTGTGTGCCCTGGAGAGGTGCTCCAGGCAAGAGTCTGGAAGGAAATGTAAAGGGGACTCTCAGTGCTGGTGTGTAAATGGTGGGATACAGGAGCAGCAGCAGGACCAGGCAGAGCAAGTCTGAATGTAATTCTCATCTCTGTGGTGCAAAGAGTGATTTGTGCTCTGCTGCAAGTGGAGATGAACTATTTAAAACTAATTTCCCACTGCTGCTTTTCCTAGGTGATCCCAGATGTCTGCTCTCTCTCTCTGGCTAGATACCTTTGTGCTGTTGGATAACATCTCTCTGCCATCCATGCTAAGAATGCTCATGTAAGCAAGGAGGAAAGTTTAGCAGCTAAAAACATCTAAATATCTTGCATCAAAATACTTTTGCGTCAGTTATGAAATGGAACCTGTAAGAATAGAAAAAAAAATTAAAATTCTCTTGTGTTAAAATGAAGTCATCACAGATCCAAGAAGCTAATCTATTGTTTTTTTTAAACAATCTTTTCCGAATTACTGGATGTCCTGTAGCAGAGCTCTGATGTTATGCAACTTCGTGTCTGCCTGAATCAATTTCTCTCCCACTTGTGTACACGGCTTCCATGTCACGCTGTACCTGCGGCATCTCAGTAATGCCTCGTTAAAGCTGCAGCCAAGCAGCCTCCCTGCTGGCCCTGCACTCCTGCAGCATCTGGCTTGCAAATGCCTTTTTTCTTTTTTCTTTAATTCACGTGCAGAAATGGAGACAAGCCCAGTCACACACTCATTATGTGTTACGCACGGTAAGAGTGATGCTGTGCGTGCAGCTGGGAAAGGAGCAGAGGCTTTTATTTGGTTAATTGTTTTAACAGTCTCAGGTAATACTTATTTCCAAGCTAGTGCCTGTGTTGCTACGTGTTGGGCTTCTCTGTCTGAAAATGGAGCAAAGTTACATAGTACTTTCTCTTCTTTCTGGAAGTTTCCTCCCTCTCTGACAAGATTCAAGTGACTCTGTTAATCAAAAGGATTTAAATTACTTTGTGGTATTTATTTGTCCAAGGAACTGCTACTGCACAATTGCAGTCATTGTACCTTGCATTCTCTGAATTGTTGCTGTGAAGTTGCAGGCAGCCAGAGCTGTGTGCAGCATGTTTTTAGAGGAATTCCTGCGTCCAAGTACAATAGGAGGAAAGAGCCAGATTCTCAGCAACTCTAATTCCAGGCATAGCCTGTGTAACTTTACCAGAGTTTTAGTCAAGCTGGATAAGCATAGTGTTATGTACAGAAACACACACATGCAGAAACACTCTCCTCAAAACAGAGAGTAACTCTTGACCCTCACTGAAAAAAAAGTTCACATTTTCCCATAGAAGACACATTTCACAGCATAAGTTCAAAAGAAAGCCTGTCCTTCAGATTCAAATGTTCATTAAGCCCATTCACAGTTCAGTTTTCAGAGATCTGTGTCTTGGGCAGAGAGAAATCGAGAGATACTGTCACATTAACTGCATATTATTACTAACTGGGCATTTTTCATTTTGCAGAATGGAAAAGCAGTAAAAGGAAATATTAAAGAGTTTCAGGCTTTTTTTTTCTCAACGGTTGAGCCAGCTGGGATAAGCAGTACTAATAATTCCTCAGTCTGCTAGAAAATTCTCAATGATTGAAATTCTTGTGACATTCCTCAACCTTTGTGCTCCTCTCGAGCCTTCATGGCTCTCACTCAGAAGAATGGTTCAAATGCTTTTTGTTAGGTTTTTCAGAGAAGAAAGATAAGGTAAGTCAGTAATAGGGTGCACATTTATTGCTGTGCACAAAAAGGAACAAAGAAAATGCTCTTACCTCTCTGATGAGTTGGGGAGGGGGGTAGCTGTTGCTTTGTTGGCTAGGACAGAAGGAAAGGAAGGCTAAAGAAGTGGGAAGAAGAAAATGCCTCACCAGCTTATATAGGCTAGCGTGGCTCCTGTCCTGACATTACTAATTTGTTTGTTTCTCCTCCCACTTGTTGAGCTCAAAGCAAATGTCAAGAAGCTTCCCTCTTGAATTCTCCACCTTTCCTCTTGCTCTGTCCTTGTTCTCTTGCCAACTGCCTCTCCAAATGTCCTCTTCCCTGCTATTGTTTTTTGTTCTTTTAACAAACTCTCCTTCAGGGTGTCCTGTTCTCATGTGGACTTATCCACAGGTCGCAGCCCCTTCCACTTGAGTTCCAGCCTCTCCAGAACAGCAGCGATGCCCTGGCCCTCTGCCAGCCCAGGCGCATCGCCATGGCTCTTATCAAAATGTTCCCAGCCGTGGCAGATGATAAGCAGTGCAGCAAGCAGCAAAAGTAAAAAAGCAGCCACTAGACTCTAATATACAGTGAGGCAAGCAAAGCCCCATGGCAAGCACAGGAACCTGTCAGTTAATAACTGAACAGCAGTAACAACTACAAATTCGATCGAGCGCATTCCAATCAAACCTGTTGTTATCTTGAACTCTCTGTGCCCCACGTTGGGTGCCAAAGAAGGACTGTTGTGGTTTAACCCCATCTGACAACTGAGCATGACATCATATGGTATGGATTATCATAGAACCATAGAATCACAGAATGGTTTGGGCTGGAAGATCATCCAGTTCCAACACCCGGACATAGGTGGGGATTTCTTCCACAGCAGCCACCACAGCTTCTCTGGGCAACCTGTTCCAGTGTCTTATCACCCTCACAGGAGATAATTTCTTCCTGATATCTAACCTAAGTCTCTCTTTTGCTTTGTTCAGTTAGGGACAGCTGTCCCAGCTGTGTCCCCTTTGAGCTTCTTGTGCACCCCTAGCCTACTTGGTGGTGGGGTGTTGTGAGGAGCAGAAAAGGCTCTGCCTCTCTGAAAGCAGTGATCAGTGGTAACTAAAACATCAGTTATTTTCAGCACAAATGCAAAACATAGCCCTGTGCTAGCTGCTATATCCATCCCAGTCAAAACTAGCATACTCACTGAAATCACTCAAGGCTTCAAAATGAACTCCATCTATCCAGTGTTCTCCTTATCCAAGACAGCTCAGCATCCTTCCCTCTCAAAACACTGACCTGCGAGTGTGCATCATTGTGTCGTGTTCCACTGCCTGTTGAGTTTTTCCTGACTTTGGGCAGTTTTTGGAGGCACTCTTTTGTTAACACACTGGTGTGAAGGACCTGGTAAATTTCCGTTGTTCAATTGCTTGTCACCAGTTATCTGAGAAATTCAAAGGTGCTTTTTTTTTTTTTTTTTTTTTTAATTGTTACTATGCCAAAAAGTAGGCAGGCAAATAGGTGTTGGACTTGGTAAATTTTCTAGAACAGCCTTGCAAGCCTAACTTAAACTTTCTGATCTCTGCTTATGATTGATCATCATGCATGTGTCAAAACGCACAAATTTCCATATGGGAACAAAGCTCTAGAAGCTCAAGGAGGAGTCTGTGCTTACCTAACTTTCAGCATTTGGGTGTCCCAGTGAGGAGGTTAGTTGTCTTAAACCTTCCTACAGCCAATGTGGCAACAGAGGTCCTTCCCAAAACCCAGCCTCCATAGCTTGCTGTAGGAATCTGAAATATCAGAAGTGTGGCATATTTGGGAGGTTTATAAGGCTGTGAAATGGCTGTGAAAGGCAAAAACTTGGAGAGGGAAGTCTGGAGAACCATGAACTATAGGAGAAAGGGCAGAGAAAAAACTAGTGAAATTAAGGGATGTTGTTATGCTAATTTAAATAAGACAACCTCATTCACTTTAGGACCCCTTTATAGTGATGTCTTAGAGAAGCAACCTTGCAACTTCGCCTGCTGAAATGAATGATTCAGTGGTGAACCAGAACCCATCTAGATTTATGGTTTCCAACCCATATGGAAAAATTTCAGCATCTACACGATCTGGGGTGATGTTATTCTCACTGTATTCCTTGCCAGAGGATGTCTCTTGTTTGATGGAGATGTTTTTAACAACAGACTGGATTCTCTTTTCCCCCTCCCCAAGAATGAAAGAATCATTAGAGCTGGAAAAGCTGGGCTGAAGGTGACCTGTCATGGAGACCCACTGTAATGCAATTTGTAAGTGTCCTACTCCTGGTTAAGGAAGTGTAGGGGTGGGGATGAAAAAGCAGTGAGGTTGCTGCAAAATCATTTTGGTAGGAAAAGACCCTTAAGATCATCCAGTCCAACCATTACCCCAGCACTGCCAAGGCCACCACTAACCCGTGGCCCTCGGCACCACATCTACATGGCTTTGAAATCCCTCCAGGGATGAGACCTCATTTCTGATGGCAGTTGCCAGTATTGCTGAATGAGCAAGGATCCCTCTAATCAAAAAGGCACCAGCCACTGTGAGTGAGGCAGATGCTGCTGTCCACTGACTTTGCACCCAGGAGCACACCTGACATGAATTAAGGTCCCTTCCAACTCTAAACATTTTATGATACTATGATTCTTTGAAATCTTGCAGGGGAAGAGGCTTCACTCTGGTGCAGTAAATTTTTTTCCCTTTACTGTTGATTTCTCCTAGGCCTGGTGAAAAGAATCCTTGCATCTCAGAAGAAGGGAAATGGGTTGGGTGATTTGGGTGGGAGATCCTCTCAGGCAATCTGATGGGGTTGAGCTTTAGCGTTTACATGTCTCATGTTTTGGGCTGTCTCAGGCCTGGCCTCAGGTAATTGAAAACAGCATTTTTTCTGCTCTCTGTTGAAGGGATGCAGTGCAGGGCACAGGCAGGATTTGCTGTCAGGCTGTGCTGCCTCCACCTGCAGAGCAGTGGGGCAGCTCTTTCCTCCAGGGAACCAGATTCAGCATGACTAGCTGACCAGATTCAGGATAACTCTACCTGATTCTGGTGCTTTAAAGAAGTTGTTGACATGTTGGAGGAGATTCACAAAAAAGCCACTGCACTTCAGGCCTATGATGGATGTCTTAGAGTGATGCTTTGTTTAGTTTGTCAAAGAGCTGGTTAATAAGTAACAGGATCCTAGTTTGCTGATGCCCACGTGGGAATGAGGTCCCGGGCAGCAGCCTGCTCTCTGAACTAGTCAGAGGAGTGATCTTCACTGCCATGTGACAGTTTCACTGGATCACAGGTGCAGCCAGCTACAGGGAGGGTTTCACTGCTGTAGAAATTGCCGTAGGGAATCCCTAGAGTTCCAAGAATTGCCTTCCCAAAGGTCTGGGCCACATCCCAGGTTGGGTGCTGGAGTCAAGTGCAGGAACACCTGCCTGTGTGTCTTAGCCAGCCAACACATTCCTGGTTGCCTGAGGACTGAGATTCCCTATAGTATGGGTGCAGAAGGGAGGGAACAGTTGAAAACCTCCCAGGTGTAATTCAGTCCAGGTTGGATGCCCACTGCTAACCTCTGGTACCCGTCACTCAAGGTCACTCTACTCCCACCTTCTAGGCTTTGTGATTCAAGGTGAGGAAACTGAAACAGCAGAAGCCATTCCTTGTTGAGATGACTGAGATTTGTCATGTGCCTGCTATGTAGCTGTCAGGTGCCATCTACCTGGGAGTCACCAGCTCAGGGTGAGGTGTGGGTAACCATATAATGGTGTGTAACCTAAGCATGCAGGCAACATTTACAGGTGATTAGAGAAGTGCCTCTTGATTTTAGGAACATATGAAAACCACTTGATGCTGGGGACAGGGCAGCTGGATTTGGTGTCTGGCACCTAAGTCCTGCATTGTTTAGAGCAGCTGAATCCATGACTTAACTCACCAGCTCTCTGTTGGTGAAACTGGTTGGTGCATTTCTTCTGCCTGCTGTGCTCTGTGGGAAGGTAGCTTTCATAATGCTCCTTGGATCAGGCCCAATGGCTGACTTGGTCAGAAGAGAGGTTAGTGGTTGGAACACAACCAGACTTAGCACCTGGTCTGTCCCAGAAAAAAGCCTGAATGATCCTTGACTATGCTGGCTTGCCAAGCAGGAGCTGTCTGGCTGTGTTTAGCTGGGTACAGTGCTTGAACTTGCCAGCTCTGCCAGGAAAAACTCTTATGGCCCAAATCCAGCTTCACACACTCTATCTTCATGCCTCTCTCAAGGCTCAGTAGCCTTCAAGATGTGCATTGAAAAGTGCTTGGTAGCTGATTGTCATTATCCTGGTGGTATTGGCTGTGCTCCTTGGCTCAGGTTGCACTGCAGGGATCAGGTTTGCACAGAGACCTGAATCAGCTCTTGCACTCCAACAGGTGTTTTGAAATGATGTAAATCCATGTATGGAGCTCTGCAGGTTACTAAAACTCAAGTTCTGGTCTGCCTGGTTGGCAGGCTGGGCAGTGGAGATGTGAAACATAGTCAGTGCTTGTGGTCTTCTTGTCATCCCTCATTGGTGGGGAAATCACTCCCAGGAGCTGAGCTCCTGTTGCTGGTCACCACTGAGAAGAATCTGGCTCTGCCTTCA
>NW_009954546.1:843348-898500 GCF_000747805.2 Chaetura pelagica
ACTTCTCCAGACTGAACGGTCCCAGCTCTCTTGGTCTCTGCTTGCATGATAGATGCTCCAATCCCTTAACCATCCTAGTGGTCCTTTGCTGGACTTGCTCAATATGTACCTGTCTCTCCTATGCTGGGGAGACCAAAACTGGTCACCAGTGTTGAATAAAGGAGAAGGATCACCTCTATCTACCTGCTGGCAAAGCTCCTCCTAATGCAGGCTAGGAAGCTACTGGTCTTCCTTGATGCAAAGGCATGTTGCTGAATCATGGTCCACTTGGTGTCCACCAGAACCCACATTGTCTTTTCTGCCAATCTGCTTTCCAGCTTGACGGCCCCCAGTATTTACTGGTGCATGAAATTGTTCCTCCCCAGACGCAGGATTTAGCACTCGTTGAACTTTCATGAGGCTCTTCTCAGCCCATTTTTCCAGCCTGTTGAGGACCCTATAGGTAGCAGCATGACCTTCTAGCACAGCAACCACTCCTACCCTTTTTGTATCTTCCCCAAATCTGCTGAGGGTGCACTCTACCCAAGCCCAGGCCATTAATTAAGATGTTCAAAAATTTTGGCCCCAGGATATATTACCCCTGGGTTATACCACTAGTCATTGGCCTCTAGTTGGACTTTGTGCCACTGATTACAGCCTTCTGGGCTCTTCAATTCAGTCAGCTTTCAATCCATCTTGCTGATAATTTATCCAGCCTGTATTTTATTAAGTTGTCTGTGGGGACAATATAGGAAACCGTCAAAAGCATGCGATGCTCCAAAACTGCTCAGTGACTTAGGACCATAGGATAAGGGACCTCTGTGACTCACCTGGTCTTGCTAGAGGAGGCTAAACTGTGACTGGCTAGGACTGAGTCCACCATTTCACTTTCAGAATTTTTCCCAATTCTTGAGTTCTCTGGACGGGTCGCAAGGGAAAAGGAAGTATGACAGGAGGCAGAGATAAGCACCTGGTGTACTGAGGGGAGTGATGCTCAGCCCATGGGCTGGCTGAGGAGGCAGGTCCTCTGGCCAGGCACAGGTTGGGCCATCTTGGAGTCAGGGTGCCTGGAGGAGCAACACCTGCAAGTCTGTCCCTGTTGGCATCTGTGGCCACGTTGCTTTTCATTGTCTTGTTTTTATGAGCAAATGCAGAGTGGAACAATCTGTTTCAGCACAGAGCACCAAGGGGTCGGTCACAGTCTTGGACTTGTGTGCTGAGGGAAATAGTTTTGGGTTTATACGGAGTGAACCAATAGCCAGGGTGGTGTGGGCGGCTTCCATCCCTTCGTTTTGGCCTGTAAAAATTCCCTAGAGAAAGGTACTGTTTGGCATTCCTCTCTGTGACAAGTGGGTGGCATTTCCTCCAGCTGGTGGCTTTGGGGGTGGCTGGACAGGAAAGCAACCCGGTCTGGTGTCCAGCTCCCTCTCGTGGTGTGTGTCCAGCACAGCCCACGTCCACGGTGCGGGAAGTCAGAGCAAACACTCAGTTTTTAGAGGACTCATAAACACCACTTCCCTGCCCCTGGCACAATCAATACTCCCCATGGTCTGCGCTTTAAGGGTCTGGGTAATTCTGCTGCTGTGTCATCCCAAAGCAAAGGGTTCCCCTGATGCACTCACATGAATTTCCTCCCCTGCCCACCTGCTCTGGAGACCCACTGTCCTTTCTGCTCAGCCTGACCTGCTTCCATGACTCATCCTCTCAGTTCATGCAGCTGCAAGAGTGAAAAGCTGCTATCTGAAAACCCACTGGAATAGGAACGGGGCAGGGATTTGAGAAGGGTGTAGAGTGTAAAGAAGCTCTCCACTGTCATGGAAGTCAGATGCCAAGGGCATGTCTGCTTTAAAGGAAATAATCCATTCCCACAAACCTCCTTGTGGTAGGAGATGAATGTGTTGGGGCTTAGCAAAGAGCACAATGCTATAATCATTCCAGCAAGAGACCTTTTCAGCTTCTAAATCGCCATGTTTGTTCTTTTCTTACCACTAAGTTCTTCACAGAAGCAGAAATTGCTGTACCTAGCGTGGGTTGCAGCTCTCATCAACAAGAGGATGAGGACTGGTGGCATCCAGCAACAAACCAGCAGCCAGCAGGAACAACTGAAAATGAATGATCAAGTGCAGTGGATAGGGGTAGAGTTACACTGGCTGTAGATGCTGATGGGGTTTTGTAAGCAGTACTATGGAGCAGCAAATTTATGCATGGCCACACAAGCAGACATCAATCTGTTTGCAGAAAAGATGCACATTTTGTAGTAGACAAAAGGAAAAAAAGTAATCTCTGTGAGGTAACTCAATTTCTGGGAAGAGAAAATTCCTCAAACAGGATTTAATTTACACAAGTGAAATAAACTCATTCAGCTGCAGCAAAAAACCATTCCTGGCTGATAGTTTGTCATCATCTTTGCCTCCCTGGTTTTCTCCACAGCCAGGGAATCGTTGCCTGGTTTCTGGCTGAGTGGTTTTGCAGAGCAGAGATTTGTGGATGACGGAGTGACAGAACTGTCAGCACTGAGCTGAACTGGGGGAAGTGTGGAGAAGTGGGGTCAGGTACAGGCTGGGATGCCCTGGAGGGAAGGAAAAAAAGGCTTCAGATCATCCTAAGTTGCAGAGGTCAGGTCTGTCTCTGTCTGTCTTTTGCAATTCAAGACACGGCACAATTTGATTTGCAGCTGCTGAGATGTGCTCTGCAGGCTGCACCCCTGTGGATTTTGAGTGGGTGAGGCACGTTTTTGTCAGGGGTCTGCATGTACTTTGTGCTTCATCCCTGTTGTGCTGAGGGAAGCGGCACATTGTGAGAGCATGGATTTGGGTCTGACTCAAACCTCTAGGCAAAGGGCTGTCCCTGGAGAAGGATGTGTGGATGCAGCTCCATGACAGCTCAAGCTACTAAAAGCACTGAGGTAATTGAGTGTGTTCAGGAGCTGATGAGCTGTATTTGGAGATCCCTAAGGTCTCTACTCATTCACAGGGAAAATGTGGTGGAAGAAACCTTTGCTTCCCATAGAGCTATGGGATGAGTGAATTCCAGCTGTGGAATCAGCTGCAGGAGTTTGTAGAAAACCCCCTGAGAACTGTAAAATCAACTGCAACAAAGGATTCCTGTTTGAACTCCTTCTATCTTCCAAATTAAAACACACCCTTCTGTTGAAGAGGGAGAGAGGGAACAGTTTTTGGCAAACAGATCTTGCTCTCAGAGTGGTGGATTTCCTGTAACCCTAATAAAAGTGATCTACAAAAACGTAAATCAGCCCCAAGTGCTGCTGCTATCATTGCATACTGGAGATATCTGGCATGGTCAAAAGACAGAACCATTTCCCAGCACATTGAAATCTTAGGGACTTATCACAGAATCATGGAATAATGGAATGGTTTGGGTTGGCAGGGACCTTGCAAGGCCATCCACTGCAACCCCCCTGCAGTGAGCAAGGACTAGATTCAGTTGCTCAGAGCCCTGTCCAATCTGACCTGGAATATTTTTAGGGATGGGGCATCTCCCACCTCTCTGGGAAACCTGGGACAGTCTATTACCACCCTCATTGCACAAAATTTCTTCCTAACATCTAGGCTAAATCTCTGTTCTTTCAGTTAGAAATCATCACCCCTTGTACTATGACTACAGACCTTGTTAAGAAGTCTGTCCACATCTTTCTTATAAGCTGCTGTTAAGTATTGAAAGGCCAAAATAAGGTCTCCTGGAGCTTTCTCTTCTCAAGGCTGAACAGTCTCACCCTCAGCTCTTTCAGCTTGTCCTCATAGAAAGGTGTTCCACCCTTTTGTGAAACCTTATTTCTGCCCCTTATTTGGATGTGTTGTAAAGTTTTGACTTTTTCAGCTTGTGATGAGGCTCACCTTAAGTGTGGAGGCCAACAAGAAGACCTGCTCAGTGGAGACTTTAACCAGAGCTTTGCCTGGCTCTTGTTTCCTACACAGTGTTGCAGCTGCTTCTTCACATCAGTGTTTGAAAGAATAGCAGCAGGCTTTCTAGCCCTCCAGCTTTGTGTGTCCCTCCCTGGGCTGAGAGGTGTCAGCACCTCTTATAGTGGTCTCCCTCTGTACTGCTACTTCCATCTGTTCTGGACCCCAGTAGTGCATGAAGGTGTTGTTCAGTCATCTGATGAAGGAATAAGGTGGTAAACATCATGCTGCAGCTACTAGGGTGCTCCAGTTTGGAAGGCAGCAGGGCTCTGACCTCTGCTATGACTAATCTGAATCCTGGGGTCAGTTCTGGGCCCCTCAGGACAAGAAGGAGATGGAGGGGCTGGAGCGTGTCCAGAGAAGGGCAAGGGAGCTGGGGCAGGGTCTGGAGCACAAGGGTGAGGAGGAGCAGCTGAGGGAGCTGGGGGTGTCCAGGCTGGAGCAAAGGAGGCTGAGGGGAGACCTTCTGGCTCTGCAGCTGCCTGAGAGGAGGTTGGAGCCAGGGGGGTCGGGCTCTGCTGCCCAGGAACAAGGGATGGGACAAGAGGAGATGGGCTGCAGTGGTGCCAGGGGAGGCTGAGATGGGATGGGCAGCATTTCTTGCTGGCCAGGGTTGTGAGGCCCTGGCCCAGGCTGCCCAGGGCAGGGCTGGAGTCCCCATCCCTGGAGGGGTTTCCAAGCCGTGTAGATGTGGTGCTGAGGGACATGGGGCAGGGCTGGCCTGGGCAGGGCTGGGGGAATGGTTGGGCTGGGTGATCCTAAAGGTCTTTTCCAGTAAAAATGTTTCTATCAGTCCTGTATTTCTATTCTAATGTTCACTGAGAAGGCCAATCCCTCCCCTTCATGTTCCCTCAGCACAGATTTGCTAATTGGTCATGAAGAGTAATTAACAAGTAAGTCGTTCTGGAGACATAGATACCTAAGCCAGGACACCTGAAGCCTGTGCTTCAGCTTTTCCTGTGAATGGTTCCATGACTGACAGAAGTAACTAGTTCTATGTGAGAAGAGCGGGGAACACTGCCTCAAAGAGCACAGATTTTTGGTGTGTGTGTGTGTGTTTTTAAAATAATTTTAATTTTTAAATTTTTTTTAATCAGCGCATTTTTTAAAAGTTAGATCTTTGGGAACTGTCTAAAAATCTCCCATTCCGTGCAAAGATACTGGCCTGGGGATGAGGGGTTAGAAAGCTCCATGGTGGAGAAGGACCTGAGGGTGCTTGTTTACAGCTGATTTAACATGAGCCAAGAAGGCCAGTGACAGCCTGGCCTGCATCAGGAGTAGTGTGGCCAGCAGGAGAAAGGAGGTGATTGTGCCCCTGTACTCAGCACTGGTGAGGTCTCACTTCAGGTCCTGTGTCCATTTCTGGACACTGAGGTGCTGGAGCAGGTCCAGAGGAGAAGAGCAAAGCTGGTTGAAAGGCCTGGAGAATAAGCCCCATGAGGAGAGTCTGAGAGAACTGGGATTGTTTAGTTTGAAGAAGAGGAAGCTGAGAGGAGACCTCATTGCTCTCTACAACTACCTGAAAGGAGGTTGCAGGGAGGTGAGAGTTGGGCTCTCCTCCCAAGTGAATAATGACAGGATGAGAGGAAATGGCCTGAAGCTGCATCAGGCTTAGACTGGATATTAGAAAGAATTTATTTACCAAAAGAGTGGTTGGACAGTGGAACAGGCTGGCCAGGCAGGTGGGGGAGTCACCTTCCCTGGGAGTGTTTAAAAGAAATATAGATATAGAGCTAGAGACATGATTTAAGCACTGAACGGGTATATTAGGTCATGGTTGGGGGATTTATGTTATGGTTGGACTTTGTGATTTCCAAAGTCCTTTCCAACTACGATGATTCTGTGATTCTGTGACTCTATGAAAATTGTATTTCTTATTTCTTTTAATGAAAATTTTCTATATAACTCAATAGACAGCAAGCTGTTGGGGATACCATTGATGCCTTCAGTTTGTGCTTTTAGTGTCTAATGCACCCTTCCTGGAGACACTTGATTTGTCTTGGCTGTTTTCAAGAATGTACTGGCTACAGTTACTCAAGTCTTTTGATTAGCTAGAGACTTAATAAAGCTGTTATGCCCTATGTTTTATGGATGGCTTCAACTCCAGAAATTGCTTTACTAATTGATTTCGGGATGGATTTCCTTGTGGCTGAGGAATTAATGTCAGCAATGGATGTTGTATGACAAACTCTTTCCAATATTGCACTTGGAATTCACTCTTATTTAAGAAACAAAACAAAACAAAAAATATGCTTGGCATAACTAACCATAGTTGAGGTTTTTCTTCAAAAATATGGTTATGTCATTATTTTAGCTGACCCTATTATAGTGTTTTTGTAACTGTGCATTGCTACAATTTAAATCTTTCTCTAATGTTGTTTTGTGTATGAGCTAAATTAAATTGTGCAGAGCAGATGAGTAGATCTTTCTAGTTTGCATGTGCTTAATATTTCATTGACTGCTACAGAAGGAAGGTAGTCACACAGCTTTCTATCAGCGAATGGGTTACTCTGCCTTTCTGTGTTTCTCTAAAGCAGCAGTAACATTAGGATGTTCCTGATCCTGTGGTCTGTACTGACTATACCAGACTGCTTTTTTTACCAGCATGCTTTTTTACCATTGCTTTTTAACCTAATGGCTCCAAGGGCAGCTTGGCAGCTCCTTCTCCTGTGGCTCTGCACATTCTTCCCTGACTGATGGCACCTTTTCTGATGGTCTCTTTGTCCCCTGTTGCTTTGTCTGGAATAAGCAGCTGCAACTGCAGCCTAGAAATGCCCTTTAATGATGGTAGATCCATTTGTAGCAGACCTCTGTGATACCTTAAAGGGTCAGCTGCCCCTGTCCAGTGCCTGGGTCATGGGTTGCTTTCTGCAAACAACCTGTTTCTCCTAAATAAGCAGTTTTCATTCCTTGTTATGGTGAAGTATACCTGTGTTTTTCTGTGTTACAGAAATATACCTTTGCCTCTGGGTTCCTGCTGCTTGTTAGAGCTCAGTATCTCCAGGAGGCTGCTGTGATTTGCATGGGAAGTTTTGACCATTACAGTGTGTTTGATTTCCTGATTGCTGAAGTTGTGCATCTGCCAGATCTTCCTCCCTCCAGTAGAGAGTGGTCAGCTGCTGTCCCATCCCTCCTAGTTTTCCCTGGGCCAACCAAAGTCTCATGGTTAACATGTCAGGCAGACTGTTGGGATATTTATTAATATCCCAGAAGACTTGTAGTATGTGGAAATGTCAGCTCACTCCCTCAGTGCTTTCCTGGAGGGTGTTTTTAAGGTCAACTTCAGAGGTCAGCCTGAGGTGTGAAATGGGACAAAGACGTAACACAGGTACTCAAGTCTGAAGGTGGGCCAGGTTATAAGGGCTATATATCTCACTAGATCCCTGAATTTTCAATGACAGAGTTATCTTGGCTAATGAAGTTGGAACTTACCAGCATGTATGAGGCTGTCCTGCCAGCTGGAATCTCAAATCTGTCATCATCCTGATAAAGAAGAAAGTAGAAGACCAATTTTTGCCAGAGTTCCTGGAATCACCAAGCTTGTTAAAAAAGCATCTAAACACACTAATACAGTGCCTGATTTTTGTCATGTTGGCTGGTTTTAATTTTGGATGGTCCTTCAAGGGGATGTTTAGATGAGCTGATAATTGTTGTTGGTATAAAGGCACAAATGGTCACAAGAGCAGCACCCAGGCTCTCCTCTTTTAAAAGGGTCTCTGTTCTGGGTGAGAGCTGGGCTCCTACCTCCTCAAAGACCTTCAAACGAATCTGTAAAACACCCTTGCATCAAGAGACAGAAATAGTAGCTAACCTGAATGTCTGTGGTTATACAGTCTCTTTGTGTTTTAAATCTGATTTTAAACTGATTGTGTGAAACCACTTCAGAATGAGAACATCTTTCTGCAAGGTTTTTTTTGGCAGAGGTTTTGGAAAAGGTTCTCAAGGAAAGTCCTCTCTAGGGCAATTGGCCCCTCCTGTTATAAGGACTTGGAGGAAGCATAAAGTGACCATGTCCTTCTTGCACCTTGTTAAAAAACACACCCCTGGGGAGAGGAACATCAGATTTCCCATCATTAACTCTGATGATGCCTCATGAGGTTTCTCCAGGTGGGGAAACTGAAGACTCATATGAAGATCCCAGTCAGACACCCAACATCAACGAGAGCCTTTGACTTGTTCATTGCTTGTGGCTTAATGCAAGAGAACTGCTCCTTTGGGAAGGGGACAGAAAGAACTGCAGCAACTGCCACCAGCAGTAAATGTTTACCTCATTATTTACATGAAGTGCTGTTTCCCACTGGGTTAATGTAGGGATTCACACCTGCTATCCTGCATTCTGTATGAGAGAAATATTCCATTTGTAAAACAGAAAATTATGCAAGGTAAAGAAAAACGTTTAATCATTGCTAGCTAGTCACTTTTCTAGTCTGATTAAAGCATTTATATTTACATCCCCATTGTCTTTGCTCTTAATGAGGAGACAGGAGATAGAACCAAAAGTAATATGCACTCTGTAAGACTATTTGCCTGTGTGTGTTGTAGCTGTCAAGAAGGATTTAGTGGGTTAGACACTGATGGTACACAAGAAAGGAATAGATCAGTCTGTTTATTCCACTTTCAAATATATATATGTTCCTAGTTTAAAGTGCAGCTCTTGACATAGTTCTTACATTATTTATTATTCTTAGATACCAAGTCCTCAGCATATTTATTTTGTTAAATTACACATCTGAATTTAAGTACAGCCTCTTGTCAGCATTCTTCTGCCCATTTTTATAATTATTATTGATAAGAGGTGACTTTCAAGTTAACAGCATATGGATTGATAAGGCAGCTGTTATGTTATCTGAGAGCTTTTTGGAAAGGTTAGCTCAAGGTCAAATCATGTTTCCTCCAGAGTGTGGGATGCTAAATCATCAGTCTGCAGACTTCTGCCAAAGCTGTTGTTTGTGGCCATGGTGTACTTGACTAGCCCTTGAAAAACTGCCCCCCAAAATGTGCAGTGGTGGATATCTGAAATCAGTAAGCGTGGCGGATTTTGGGGGTGCACAGGGGGGTGCCTCCTGTGCTTATTTTTGAGTCGATGGAGATCTTCTGCTCCTTTCTTTTCAGCTCTTCTCTCCTGCTCTCTGATGCTCTTCTCTTCATTCTGAGGTAGAAAATCCGGTTGGCTTCTGGGTAGGTGACTTTGCAGAGGGGGATTCTGTAGATGGCTGAGTTTTCTGAACTTATCAGCAGAAAGAGAAGTGTGGACAAGCAAAAAGGCCAGGTGCAGGGTGGCAGCCCAAGCTGGCAGGGAAAAGGACAGACAGATTAGGTGCATTTTGGTACCTCTTTTTCAATGTTGCCACTGCGTACTGCTGAAGGAACAGCTGGTCTTGATGATCCTAAAGGGCTTTTCCAATAAAAAGTACTCTCTGAGTCTATGATTCAATACTTATTTTTACCTGTTGCTGAACTAGGTGAGAAGGTGGGAGAGCCTGGGCTTTCCCTGTGGACACTGTGACATTGGACATACTTTCCTGAAACTCCTGTACAGGGTCCTGCATTTGGATCCAGAGGAGGATGCCCAAGATGCAGGTGGCTATATGGTGGGGCCTATATGTGAGCTAGATTCTTGCTGGTCTCTGGAGGTATGGGAGGCTCCTCTTCTACCAAAATGCCAATTCAGCTGTTCACACAGATGTGTCTAGTTTATCTGAAATGTATGGGCCTATGTAAGGCATCCTGCATTGGAGACCTCAGTCCTTTTGGAGAGGCAGCTGCTGGTGCTGAATGGCAGCTGGCACCAACACTGAAGCAGCTGAATCAGGCTCTAGAGCTTTTTTGACTGTAATGAAAATCAAGTCACCCAGCTCACGTGTAGACATTTAAATTCTCTAAAATGTGAGGCAAATCCTACCCTCCTGTAAAATGTCATGTACTGGGAGTTCCACACCCACCACGCCCAAGTGTTTCTGGCATTGTGTCCAACTCTCAGTCCTGCTCTGTGACCCCACTTCTTGACCTGACTGAGGTTCTACAAAGAAAGAAGATCACAAGGAGAAAAAGTAGATGTCCATTTTTTTTTCTGATACATCCCAAAAGCAGGTGTGCTTAACAAAGCAACCTTCTGCAGAGACCTGCACAGTACTGAGTAGGTGCCAGATGAATACACTGAATGCATGAAACTGCTAGTTCTATTTTTTTTTTTCTTTTGAGCCACTAAATACATTTTATTAAAATGTGGTTTTGCTTTGATCTATCAGAACTTAAAGAAAAAACAAAGCTTGGCATTTCTGGCTTCACTTCTCTCTTCTCTGTTCAGATATGACAATTTTGTATTGAAAAGAACAGTCTCCTTCTCATTTCAGTTCTCAAATCCAGATCAAACTTAAATAATATCTGTGAGTAGGGTGGTAGAAAGACTTTGGAAGAAGCAAATAAAAATTCAAACATTGGAAATTGTTAAGAAATATTGCCTGTGACTAAATATTGCATCTCAAGCCCTATGCTGTTGCTGGACTTCACATGTGCATGCTAAGTCCCACTGTGGGCAGCAGGCTTTAAAGGTGTTTGAAATATTATTATCAGTTATAGAGTCTGCAAATGCACAAATTCAGCTGACACAGAATTTGTATAAGACCTGCCACTGCCTACAGCATTTTCTCTTCAATGCTGTAAAAAGTGGCAGGGAGAATTTTGAGGCACTTCCATAGCATTATATCATAACAAATAAAAACACATTCGAAACAAAGTAACAAAAAAAATTAAAATAATAAATCCCACCAAAACCCACCCAAACTTACTACAGACAGGGAATTGGCAAGAGCTGCTCCGGAGTAGGCACAAAATAATGCTGAGAAAAGAGAACAAATTTCAACGTGAGGAAAGTCTTTCTCATGTCTTGAAAATATTTATCAGAAATAGTAATATTGTACAAATGTATAGTGAAGTATCCTTCCAGCTACCCAATGTGAGGATTAGTGTTAGAATTAAACAATTTGTTAAAATACTTCCATGCTGCCTCCAGTCTCGTGGGCAACATCTTCTCCTACCTGCCCTGCAGAGATATCTGGTGAATGAGGAATGTGGTTTTGCCAAGAGTAGGTGATGTTATTCCTTTTATCAGTTGCAATGACTTTACCTGTGTGCAGTGAAGGACTACAGAAATTCTCCACCAGTGTCTGTCCTGCAGCTTCAAACCACCAACAACTGGCAGTTGGCCTCCTGGCCCCAGGGTGTCTGAGGAGGCCAAGTAGGAGATAAAGCACCCAAAGACAAGGTCAAGGAAGGGCAAGTTACTGAGAAATCCAGAAACTGTCCTGTGCTCAGGACAGAAAACTATTGACATGCAGTAATTTAAAACACTTGTGGTGGCAGGAGATCAGTTCTGAAACTGTTTCTCTGGGTTTCTTTAACATCATCTCTGTGGGTTTCATCATATCCACTGGCTGGAGGGTTAAGCAAGGTGAAATGAACCACCTGCCTGAGTTACAAATCTAGTAACACATTCAAAGCCTAAAGAAAACCTGATTCTGTTCTTGCCTTCACCATTTTGTGACCTTCAGAGGGACCTTTCAAATGTAGAGACAGGTTCAAAAATGGGAGTCTTCACGTAGTGTCTGTTTTTGAAGATGGGGCCTTTGGATAGATGGACTGTAATCTGACCTTGTGCAATAGATCTCTTCTTATGACACACCTCCTCTATGCACAAAGTTATGGCAAGGCTGCTTCTGTGAATCTGTTGAGTTGCTGCTTTGTTAAATTTCTACTGCTGGCATAGCTTGTGGTCCTTTCACAAGAGTACTTCTGGAGGTTTTTAGGTTATCAGGATCTAAAGGGCCTCTTTCTACCCTTGCAGCTTGCACATCCAAGCACAACTCTGATGCCACCATAGAAATAGCTCTTGCATGTCACCTACTTTTGCAGCAGATTGGTAGGTCACAGCTGACTCTAAACCTGTGCTACTGATAGACTGTCTAGCTCCGTACATTTTAATCTTCCCTTTATGTAAAAGATACCACTTGGTAGTGGTACTTGATACCACTTGAAGATACGTACCACAGGCAAGTGCCAGCAAATGAGTCTGCCAGGTCAGGGCATAGAACATGCCCCCGGTGGCAATGCAGGCGAGCGCACAGTTGTAATTGTGTAAGCCAAGGTAGATGCTGTCAAATGGTGATGCAATGCTCAGTGCTGCAAGACAAAAGGCAAGGCTGTGAGGTCAGGAGGGAGATGTACCTGCAGGAGGATCTGTCACTTGCTGGGAATCCATCACCTCTTCCCTTTGACCTCTCGATGAATTTAACCATGCACTAACACTTACATCACATTCATGTGCAGAAAAAAGATTAAATCACATTTCATTTTTTTTTGAGCTCTGATAATATCCTCAATGTTGGAATTTGTCCCAGTCTCAAAGGTTCATTTCTGGCAAAACTTTCTGTGTGTGTTGAAGTTAGTACCCCAGATGACCAGATGGAGTATCCAGAGTCTAGAAGGACCTACTCACCTGGGTGTCCTTCTTGCAGAAAGCTGTGCTCACATGTACTGTTTAACTCTCATACATACTCAGATCTTGAATATCAGAGGCACAACTGACTTTCTTTTGTGGGAGTAAGCAGGGTTTTACATCTCTTCCTAGTGACCTTTGCTAGATGTTGTCTAGATACTAGACATGGTCACTCCATCATTGCTGTGGAAATTCTCCACTGGGCTGGGAGCTAAGGACCTGCTCCAAAATTGACCTCACAGGTACTTCTACAGGATTTCTCAGAGACTTGATGGGTACCAGTAAAAGGAGAGCACAATATGTAGTGCACAGGCCACCTTCATGCCACTTCTGAGATTAATAATTAATGTAAGATTAATACATTTCCTGCTACAGTGTCCTGATTTGTCTTCTGTTTTCGTGGCCATGTTTATCCCCAGATACTTTCCCCTGAACTTTTTCTTTTAGATTGAATGTCAGACTTGTACAAAATGTGCAAAGTACTTCTAACCATGTAAATTGTGGGCATATTTGTTTAAAAACACAAATACAAGGAAGCTCACACTTTGTGCAAAGTGCTCCAGAGCACAGAAAACTTATTGTTGGATGGCTGTCCCTTTTTTTAAGGTTGTGGTCTCAGACCACACTTAATACTCTTCTTATTTTATTACAATTGGTCAAATAAGTGCCATGAGTCCTGTCTAATTCAAGGGTCAAGTTCATCTCTCTTAACTTAAGATTGTTTCTCTGGTTAGAGGAGAGATAGAGCATTGTGAGTGGCATACATTTAACTATTATTTTTTTTTCAAATCTGCAGCAGGATAGAATTAATTACACCCAAGAAAAGTCTGCTTCTCTTCAATGACTAATCAGCTCGGAGACATACATCTGCATGTGGTGGTAATTTAAAACACTTGTAGTGGCAAGAGATCAGTTCTGAAAATGCTTCTCTGGGTTTCTTTGTCATCATCTCTGTGGGTTTCATCGTATCCACTGGCAGGAGTGTTAAGCAAGGTGAAATGAACCACCTGCCTGAGTTACAAATCTAGTAACACATTCAAAGCCTGAAGAAAATCTGATTCTGTTCTTGCCTTCACCATGTTGTAACCTTCAGAGAGACATTCCAAATGTAGAGAGTTTCAAAAATGGGACTGTTGTCCCAGCCCAATGCAACACTAAAGTTTGGAGAGAGTCAGATATAATGTCAAGATACTCTAGCTAAAAAAGTATTTGGATAAATGTTTCTTACCTGCAAACATTCCCACTGTTGATCCAATTGCAGCATGTAAACAAATAAGTGGGGAGGAGATAAGTAAAGCAACAAGGAAGATGCCTCCAGTCCAAGGGTTTTCACAACCAAACACTTGACCCACGCCAACTGGGATGGATTGCAAGAGCTGCAGCATCCAGTAGAAAAGGGCATGTTATTGTTTCTATGTACTCTGAATGACACAGCAGTTATTTTGTCCAAGTTATTGATTAGAAAGGAAGGAAGCAGCCCTGGGTCCGAGTGGGCCTGAGGGATAAATGTGGGCACTTATGCCCTTCGAACCAGAATTAGTTCACTGTTTGGTTTGAGCTTCATCAGCCCAACTTCACCAGTTCTTCTGGGCTGGTAATATGGTGGATGGCAGGTGGTGGCATTGTTTTGAGATTTTTTAGATGACTTTAGTGAGACAGAAAACGATAACCAATAATACTGCAGTGGGACTGATTGACTTGAGTTTATTATGTACTGTACAAAGCATGTCAGATATCCTTGTACTGCCTTGGGAAGATGATCCTCTAGAGCTAGGTCTAGAAATTAGAGGACTGGGTATAAAAGAGTTTCTGTCCCCTCAAGATCCTGATATTTGTTCTGTCTTTTCATATTGTCACTGACTGTGTTGCTGATGTAATTTTAGCCCCATCTGGACAGCAGGAGTGCATATCCAGATGTGCTTCTGCATTGACAGCACTCAAGATTTGTTTTGGGGCAGTCCAATTTTAGGTGGAGTGAGAGTTTCAGCATCCCTTTTCCCTCAGGCTTCATCAGCTTTTCTGCTGGATCAGCCAAGATCCCTCTTCCTGGGGCTTTTATGTCCTCTACAGGCTGAACTGAGCCATGTATTCCTGTGAATTGCTACTGGATGTACATTTCACATAACCATTCTGATGAGTGTGAATTTGTTATCCTGAATGCCATCATGCCCACCTTTCTAATGAAATAGCATGACCTTGTTGGATTGGAACTTACCAGTGGCACATTGATTGCAGACCAGGTGATATTGGGCACTGATGCCACAGGCTTAATGAGGGTTGTAGGGAAGAAGGGGTTGTAATGTCCTGTGGCTGCCAAGTACAAAGTCACTGCAATATTGAAGGGCAGAGTCAAAACAGGAAGGTCCCATTTTCTGAAGATAGATCCCAAAGCACTGGAGAGGATTGGACTGAGGACAGAAGGAGAGGAGAAACAACTAGTTCATAACGACTATGGTGGTAAAGCAACCTAACACTTTGGTTGTGAGCTCTGGTAAATGCAAACCAACACCATTTCTTTTAGAAACATCAGGTAGTGAATACCTTTAAAACACTAGTCTGCATCTGACAAATGGTTGCAGAATGCTGCTCAACTTTCTGCAGCAACCATCACATCCATACATGGGTGGGGTAAATTCCACACCCTTCTTTCAGGACATCTGGATAATGAGCAAGCATACTGCTGCTTGTGCTCAGAGAGGCTCTGAAGAAATGCATCCAGAGCAGCATTTAGGCATGGATGGAGAAATCTGACTTCTTACTCAGCAGAAAATCGAACAAGAAACAGAAGAGCAAATTTTGGAAATGCCATGTGAAGACCTGTGGACAACTGTGGTCTAAAAAAGCTGACATCTTGAGGGAGCAAGAGGGAGTTGAAAATTACCTAATTTGCTCTTTTTTTTTTTTTTTTTTTTTTTTAAATATTTTGAAAGATATCACAAGGTAGTTCTGGAAGAGAAATGAAGCAGAGTAAGTGATCAAAGAGGATGGAAAAGCTTCCATTAAGGAATATGTGAAGTATTTACTATGCTAAACACTGTTTTGCGGGAATGAAGAGTCCTTAGGACATATCATAGAATCACAGAATCCTTGAATGGTTTGGGTTGGAAGGGATCTTAAAGATCATCCAGTTCCAACACCATTGCCATGGGCAGTGACATCTTAGACCAGGTTGCTCCAAGCCCTGTCCAGCCTACCCTTCAACACTTCCAGGGATGGGGCTTCCACAATTTCCCTGGGCAACCTGTTCCAGTGTCTCACCACCCTCACACTAAAGGATTTGCTCCTAATGTCTCACCTAAATCTCCCCTCCTCCAGTTTTAATCCATTTCCCCATGTCGTCTCACTAGAAACCATTGTAAAATGTCCAAAATACAAAGACTAACACAGTGTGAGACCCAGACACCACTGTAACAGAGCTGTGAAAGGTGTGCCAGGCACAACCCAGACCTTGGTTGATGTTTCTGCATATGTCAATGAAGCTGATGTTCTGTGTGCTGCCCAAGTACCACCCAAAATCATATGACATTTTCTGAAAACTGAGATTCCTTCTTAAGAAACATGGTTCTGTGTATTTAGCATGCAAAGTATTTGAGGCAAGTCTCAAAATATTTAGAGACTGAACACTAAAAAGCATGCAAACATTTAGATAGTGTGACTTTTCCCAAAGTTCTTGGTTGTAGAACTGTTATATGTACTTCACCAGATCTGCTCTCCTCAGGACATTCCCAGATTCCCTTATTTCCTCTTGAAGTGGGTGTTCTGCAAGAGTGACTTTGTGGAATCATCCTGGCAAAATACTACCCGGTTTTTATGGCCCAGGAAGCTTGTGGAAGAGAGTGAATGGTAAGGTCCTGTCCTAGATAGAAATGGTCTGTGTTCTGCTGCTTCTAGCGGAGCTTTTCTGATGTAAGTAAGCTACAGTTACAGTTACAGTCAACATCCAACCTGCAGTGAACACCACAGTTTATAAAAACTCAGTTTAAAGACTGGAATCTTTCAGGAAGCTGCATTTGAGTCCTAGAAGGTCATTAAGCTGGTTCTAACAATAATAAAAAAAAAAATCCCAAGAACAACAAAAAACCAACTATTTGTAATTTCAAAAGCAGCATCTTGTGTCTTGTTGTGCAGATATTATCAGTGGAAAAAATGCTTTGTTCTCCCTTTATAGTCTCAGATGAAGCCTAGTCTTTAATGACAAATTTGATTCCCAGAGCAGTTTACAGATTTCCTTGATTGTAGCTGTAGGAAAAAAAATCAACACTTCAGTGAAAATGATGTCCTAATTTCTGTGCTGAAATACAAATCTTCTACCAGTTATACATCTTGTTAGAAATAATAATAAAAAAACGATTAGGGGAAAGCTGACTTCTAAAGATGAAATTCAAAGTGTTGGTTGAAAAAATCACTGAAATGCCAATTTTAAAATATTTCTTCTCTGCCCTCAAGTCTTGTGAACTAAGAGAATGAAGAAATGTTTGAACAAAAGGCCTCAAGGAATTCTGGCAGATACGACAAACTAAACATTCTTGCAACATGTTCTGGGCTTGGAGAGGGTATTACAAAAATGACCTTTGCTGAGGGGGACTATCTGCAGAGAAATGGGATTGCTTTGTCCGTGTGCTGTGACCACTGCTCACTCAACCTCCCACCAGCCTGCCTCCCCAGCTCTGTGCATCAGTGGATGCCAATTTCCAGCTCCACCGTGGCTGGAGCTGCTGGTGTAGGGGAATTGGCAGAGAGGATTTCCAATCTGTTTAAGCTCTGTAAAGCAGGACTTCTCATTCTTGGAGAATTGTTCCTAGGAGGAGAAGTGACACTTACCAGGCCATTGATATAACTGCCACAGGAAGAAGAAGCCACCAGTAGTAATCCCCTTTGTCAGAGAAGACAGCCATGAGAAGTCCTACCAAGATCCCATTGTAGCCATGCAGTCCAGCTTCAATGACTGATCTGTGATGGAAAGAAATGTTTGCAGAGTGGCAAGCAGGGCTGAAGGTGACCTGTCATGGAGATCCACTGAAATGCAATTTATAAGTGTCCTACTCCTGATGGAGGAAGTATAGGGGAGGGATGAAAAAGCAATGAGGTTGCTGTAGAATTGTTTTGGTAGGAAAAGACCTTTAAGACCATCCAGCCCAACCCTTCCCCCAGCCTTGCCCAGGCCACCCCTGCCTCATGTCCCTCAGCACCACATCTACACGGCTTGGAAACCCCTCCAGGGATGGGGACTCCAGCCCTGCCCTGGGCAGCCTGGGCCAGGGCCTGACAACCCTGGCCAGCAAGAAATGCTGCCCAACATCCCATCTCAGCCTCCCCTGGCACCACTGCAGCCCATTTCCTCTTGTCCCATCCCTTGTTCCTGGGCAGCAGAGCCCGACCCCCCTGGCTCCAACCTCCTCTCAGGCAGCTGCAGAGCCAGAAGGTCTCCCCTCAGCCTCCTTTGCTCCAGCCTGGACACCCCCAGCTCCCTCAGCTGCTCCTCCTCACCCTTGTGCTCCAGACCCTGTTGCATAGGTGTATGGAAGATGAGAGTTTGGAGAATGTTGAATGATTATCATCTAGGGGCCTCCTTGTGACCCAAAGGATCTGCATGGTGGTGACAGTGACTATCAGAGACATGACTGCCTGCTCACACAACAGCTGCTATGGGGACAGGTCAGCTCTTCTGGACCACAGCTCTGACCTCACCTAACTGCTTCCAAGTCATCAGTAAATCTGGCCAGCTGCCTCCAACATGCTGAAATATGGGCTTATGACCCATCAGATGCCATAAGAATAAATTTTAATTAAGTGCCTGGATGTGAGATACCACCTACCTGTCCTGACTGAGAGCCAGGGCAGTTAATGTTGACACAGTCGTTCCAGTACAACCTGTTAACATCCACCATGGGCTCTGGATGAAGATCCCCACTAAAATGATCAGTCCACTGAGGGGGTTGTTGACAAACATCACCTGTGAGGTCCCTCTCAAGATCCAGTCCACTAGTTGAACCACTAAGGGCTTATCTGGAAGAGACAAAAATTTCGGCAGGACTAACTCAGAACACTCTCATCTCTACAGTCACTTTCTACTCATAGAACAGAGGTGAAATAACACCAAGAGCGTAAAGCTGGTCTCTGATTTATTGCTGTCTGAGCATATTTTGCATCTGGCACTTGAAGAGCTAGTAGGGATGAAGTGAGTATTGCTATAATGTTCATGGAGGGATTAATAAAAAAGGTGGTCCACTTATTGTAGTCAAAGAAAAGTATTTTTGCATGGTAGGTTGCTAAATATCCTACTATAAATTTAATGGGGCTGAGGAGCTGAGGGCAGTCTGTCTGAGGGTATCTGTGTACAGTGTTCCTAATGACCCCCCTGGGCAGAGGTTCTCCATGGGCACAGGAGGGTCTTGTAGAACTGCTGTAACATTTTGCTGCCAGCTCTTCCACTACAAGTTGACTTAAGGTCTTTTTCTGCCACACTTCTGGGAAAGGTGTAACCATTTCTGTACTGCTGTGTGACATTAACGTGATTCCAGGAGAAGAAATGAGAAAGAAAGGCTGATAGCATGTACAATATATTAATGTACTATGTACATGCAGCTTTTATCTTCTTAAACACCAAAAAATAATTCAATTAGTTTAGATTGTTAGACACAGCAGAAAGTGCAAGGCTACTTTCTGAATCTGGGCAATGACTTATTCCTAAAAACTCCTCTCTTCCTCACTTTCTTCTTTCCCACTTCACCATGTTGTATCTACAGCCAATGCTCAAGTTTTGCTTTCTGATGAGATTAGTTTAAATAGCGGGCTTTTGAACCCTCTGGATACCACTCTGCATCTCTTCAGCATCCCTGGGAGAGCCCTCCCAAGAGGCTAGAGTGCAAGCTGAGGGATGGCTTCACAAGCATTCCTCAGGCTGTGCATTGTTGAGGATCCAGGCAATTATACAAGGGAGGAAAAAGGCCCTTAGAGAAAAATAACCATGTTTTTCTGGAATAATAGTTATTAATATTTGGTCTTGAGCTATGAAATATATCAGTGATGCCTTTGATTTTGTACACAAGTATTAATTGTAAGAATTAAAATATAACCAGTGGGCAGTGGCCAAATCTTTTCATGATGTTGAGTAAGAAAAGCTGCCTACCAAGCATGAACCACTAAAGACAAAGCAGCAGCAGATGATCCTATGTGTCTGGGGACCACACTGGCAGCCTGCTGAGCTCCCTGCTTGGAGGCATCTCAGCCCCTACTCTCCACTACTGAAAGCTACTACACAGCCTGACTGCACATGTCTGTCTCTTATTTCTCTCGGGTTGCTGGAGTTGTACTGCTCATGAACCTAGCCTTGACAGAGGACCCCACAGCCTTGCACAGCCTCTCAAAGTCCCAAATCCATAGTAATTCTGGGTAACACAGACCATCTGCTCTTCTATTGTTCCTACCCAAGCACTAAAACCTTGAGATCAGTACTTGCTTTGTATTTCACAGCAACATAACAGCCACAGTGCTTATCACCCCCCAAAGGCTGGTAACACAAGAGCCTTTGCCCACACAGCCAGGAGTCAAGTCCCCTTTGTCAGCCCACACGCAGATGAGACGGTCGCTGATCCAAAGCACTTACACACAAGACTAAATCCCCAGCCCTGACGTGTGATTCTGGGCACTGCTATAAGGAACATGATGTAAATGGCACATAACTGATTAAGTGTAAAAGATGTCTTTTGCCTGTGCTGAGTTACGCCTGTAGCCAGGCTAATGAAAAGAGGATGCAGGGAGATCCCTTTCTTGAGAATAAAATGTTTTGGGTTAAAAGGTCAGAAGTTTGCAGAGAGGTCAGGCCACACCACCTCTGCAAGTCTCAGGGGGGTGAAATGGCCCCCGGTCTCCTGTCCCAGCACTGGAAATCAGGTTAACAATACAGATGTCCCCAGCTAGCTCTTCCTAGTCGGAGAGCCTCTGACATGTCCCTCTGCTTACTTTTCATCCACTCTCCATATTCTTTCATTTCCCCTGTGAGATATCCAAAAAAGTGGTGGATCCGACGTCCACTTTTCCACGGCAGGTCCCGGGCTCTTGATGTCTGGTCTGTGTACAACTCCCTCTCACCAGGATGTTCAGCCACAACGATCTCTCCAAGATCCATCTCTTTTGGCTGGTGCCAAGAGGTAACTGTGAATCACAAAACCAGCGTGTTAAAAAACTTCCTGGGTTGTGCCCTAGCAACTTTCTGCTGTACTTTAGAGCCCCATGGTGTTATCCTTGTTCAAAGATGGGAGGTTTAATGGAGAAGGGACCTCTCTGAACCACTGCTGAGAGTGGTGGGTGCTGCTGCCTGGGCTGGATGTGTCTCCTTTTGGGGATGAGGACCAGGAAATGACCCACTGCTGTCATGCAGCTGTGGCCCAGAGCTGCAGGGGGAAAGAGGGGGTGAGAGAGGTGCCCTGCAGCATCCCACCCTCACTCCAGCTCCTGATGCAGCAAGTTGCAAGCTTCTGGATGGTCAGGGGACACAACTTTTGCCAAGTCACCAAGCAGTACCTGCATGCAGCTACCAAGGAGGGACCCTGCTGGTGTAGAGCTTAGCAGCCAGTTGGATAGTACCAAGGAGGAGGAGACAAGAAAATACTGAAGGAGAGGCTGAAGCCTCATCCCTTTGGGTGTTTTGAGCTGGTGCATTTGTATACCACAGGAGATCTTTTCCATACTCCTCATCCCACATCTGCCTTTGCAACATTTTGGTGCTACTCCAGTTTGCTCTTGACCGTGTATCAAAGAAATCAGCATTCTCATGTGGCTTTAGACAAAGACAAGCCCCTTGGTTCAGGGCTTTGTGCTCTTCAGGCAACAGGTGAATATCCAGGCAGGCTCATGGATCTAACAAACTCCTTGTTACAGCTGCAGGGCCCTGTTCACAAGAAGTTCATTAAGGTATAAAGCCTTCAGAGGAAAGACACTGCACCGCACCTTGGTGACATCTGCAAAAATGCCACTGTGCTTCCCGAGGGAGCCTGGCAGGGGCTGCTCCGTGGCTTCTGGAAGCCCGGCCGTGTTTCTGGGCGCTGCTGGCTGTGCTGTGCAGCGTTACCCACCTGTTTCGTGGAATACGGGCACCACCGTCTGGTGGGAGCCTGCTTGTTGTGATTTTGTGTTGATTTGGGTTTTTTTTTTTTTTTTTTTTTTTTTTTTCCGGGTGCTGAAACAGGGGGGGTTGCAGGGGCGAAGGGCTGGGGCTCTCCCTGCCGGCAGCTCGTCCCTTCGCAACCCGGGGGAGTCGTGGGTGGCTGTGAAAACCCTCTGCAAGCAGCCCTCAGTCGGCGTGGTCATAGAATCACAACAGCATGAGAAGCGCTCAGGTCGGAAAAGACCTTCAAGATGCTGCAGTCCAGCCGTTAACCCTGCCCTGCCCAGGTCCAGCACTGAGCAGCATCCCACAGTGCCACAACTTTTAAACACATCCAGGGATGGTGACACAGGTACCTTCCAGCACTGTCCTATGTCTGAGAACCCTTTCAGTGAAAAAACTCTTCCTAATGTCTAGTCTAAACCTCCCCTGGTGCAGCTTGAGGCCATTTGCTCTTGTTCCATCACTAGTTACTTGTGAGGGGAGACCAGTGCTGATCTCTTTACTCTTTGCCCTTGCAGGTAGTTGTAGGGGGTGATGAGGTCTGCCCTCAGCTTACTTTGCTTCAGACTAAACAGCCCCCTCAGCCACTCCTAGTAAGACTTGTTCTCAAGGCCCTTCACCAGCTTTGTTGCCCTTCTTTGGACACACTCCATCTTCTTTCCCAGAATCTTCACACAGGATCACAGGATCATAGGGGTTGGAGGGCACCCTGAAAGCTCACCCAGCCCAACCCCCCTGCCAGAGCAGGGTCACCCAGAGCACATCACACAGGAACGTGTCCAGGGGGGTTTTGAATGTCTCCAGCCAAGGAGACTCCACAGCCTCTCTGGGCAGCCTGTTCCAGGGCTCTGTCACTCTCACAGTGAAGACATTTTTCCTCACTTCTTTCTTGTCTTGAGGTGCCCACAGGATCTGAGTGACCTTACCACTGCCAAGTACAGAGGGAGGATCACCTCCCAGTTCTAATACAAGCCAGGATGCCATTGGCCTTCTTGGCCACCTGGACATACTTCTGGCTCATATTCAGCCACCTATCAACCAGAAACCCCCAGGTCCCTTTCTGCTTTCTGGCCACTCCTCCCCAAGCCTGTAGAACTGCATGGCGTCCTGTGGGGAAGGAAGACTATAGAAGGCAGTGGGTGGTGTAGAACAGCAGATAAGGCTGTGCAAGGAGCAGGCACCCTGGACATTTTGCTCAAAAGTGTCCCATTGGGTCCTGAACAAGGAGGAACTCAGATTCTGCCCAGCTGCACACAATGCAATAGTGAGGAAAGGCTAAGTGACAGAAAGCAAGTGAGGTAGGAGTGGTGATCTTCTCAAGAGTAGGAAGGATCGGCTCTGGATCAGTGGGGGCCAATGCCAGTTATCTGAGGTTCAATATGGCCAAGTGGTCCTGAACTTGGGTCACAAAAACCCCAGGCAATGCTCCAGGCTTGGGGAAGAGAGGCTGGAAAGTGCCCAGAGGAAAAGGACCTGGGGGTGTTGGTTGGCAGCAGCAGAATATGAGCCAGTGAGTGCCCAAGTGGCCAAGAAGGCACCAGCATCCTGGCTTGTGTCAGCACTGGTGTGTCCAGCAGGAGCAGGGCTGGTCCCCCTGTGCTGGGCCCTGGGGAGGGGGCACCTGGAATCCTGGGGTCAGGTCTGGGCCCTCAGGACAAGAAGGAGATGGAGGGGCTGGAGCGTGTCCAGAGAAGGGCAAGGGAGCTGGGGCAGGGTCTGGAGCACAAGGGGGAGGAGGAGCAGCTGAGGGAGCTGGGGGTGTCCAGGCTGGAGCAAAGGAGGCTGAGGGGAGACCTTCTGGCTCTGCAGCTGCCTGAGAGGAGGTTGGAGCCAGGGGGGTCGGGCTCTGCTCCCCAGGAACAAGGGATGGGACAAGAGGAAATGGGCTGCAGTGGTGCCAGGGGAGGCTGAGATGGGATGTTGGGCAGCATTTCTTGCTGGCCAGGGTTGTGAGGCCCTGGCCCAGGCTGCCCAGGGCAGGGCTGGAGTCCCCATCCCTGGAGGGGTTTCCAAGCCGTGTAGATGTGGTGCTGAGGGACATGGGGCGGGGGTGGCCTGGGCAGGGCTGGGGGAATGGTTGGGCTGGATGGTCTTTAAAGTTTTATCCAGCCAAAGCCATTATATGATTCTGTGATTCTAAAGAAGAAATAAATGGTTTATTGTCCATCTTCTTTTTCTTGCTGAATCCTGTCTCTTGTTTCAGTTAAGGTGGTCTTGGTGACTCTCACTTTTGGCTAGTTCCTTGTGACTAGCCAGGAGGACATTGGTGTAGGAAGCACAGAGCAGGAGTTCCTTTCTCCTCCTGTGCGTTCTCTAGGCTGAGGGAATGTGCTGTGGTCAGATATCGTGAACTTGCATCCCTCTGAGTTAGAAAGAGGCCAAGTCCTACTGGAAAACCAGGTATTTGTGCCTGAATTAATCCCATAAAGACTTGACTCTGCAAGATGCGTTGCTGCCCTGGGCTTTCTGGTAGTCAAGGCAGCCCTGAGTACCTTCAGATGGAAATAAATCCATTTCAGCTCAGAACTGCCCTCCAAAAATTCCTGTTCTTCTCTTTGACAGCTCAACCTGGGTGCTTCAGCCAAACACCGGATTCCTCCTGTGGAGGGACACAGGGGCTAGGGTCAACAAGATATGGGAAGAGACTCCAGAGCAATGCCAGGCCAGCACGTGGCTGTCGCAGAGGTTACATTTCTTCCAGAGGTTAATATTAATATTTAGAAGGTGTGGCTGATATCAGAGATATTCAGTGTTGCCCATTTTGTCTATTTGCTCCTACTCCTTCCAGGAGACTTCTCCAAAAAGTTTCAAGAGTTGAGGTGGGCTCAGACAGCTGCAATGGATCCACATAAAGGAGACTGGAACATTTCTCAAGATTCTGAAGTCTTGGGGATGCACTGGTAAAAGTAGTCCCTTTGCTGT
Organism: Chaetura pelagica; assembly: GCF_000747805.2. Taxonomy (NCBI): domain Eukaryota; kingdom Metazoa; phylum Chordata; class Aves; order Apodiformes; family Apodidae; genus Chaetura; species Chaetura pelagica. The sequence continues at coordinate 867,773 of NW_009954546.1, forward strand.
GCACCACATCCACCACCACCAACAGAGTGCAGCTTACCAGTAGGGAGAGTAAATGCTGGGTGCTTGTGTCTACATCTTCATAGTACCTGAACATCTCATGCTCATTTTAAACCTCGCCAGGAAAATTACTGTTGGGTTTTACAAAGCAGAAACATCATTTCAGAGTCTCTGAAACCTGCATTTGCAAGGCTGAACTTCTTAGTTCCCTCTGAAAATGAGACATGTGACCTGTATATTTTTAAAATTATTGTCCTTGCTCACATAATTTAATGGTCAAGGGTTAAATGCAAAATAGTCAGTGAGAACCCTTTGCAGCCAATACAGAAAGGTATACACTGGTATCTCCAGAGAGTGATTCATGTCCCTGTTCTCACATGCCTGTCTGAGATGTGAAAAAAGGTGTCTGTCCCTCACTTTCCACTGGCTGCAGAGGGAGCCTGGTTGTTGAGCTTTTAGAGGGCTATTTTCAGGCAAGAGAAATTCCAGCCTAAGAGATTTTGCCAAGGTCAACCCTGAAGTTTGTGGAAGCAGGATCTGGAGTCCCAGGCTAGTGATTTAAATCACTGAACCTTCTGTAGTCTGCACCAAGAAGGAGACCAAACTCTGTAGCAAAGAAAAAAAAAATGCAGTCTATCCCTCTAATTCCTGTTTGCTGTCTCCTTGTGGATCAGAAGGAAATGAAATCTCTGTTTTGGAGGGAGCACACTCACCCACCTCAGGTGGGAAGGCAACCTGGGGCTCGACTGGAGGAGATGGCTGAAAAGTTACCAGTTTTGTGGGTAGTATTGCAAGAAAGCAATATGGGGATACTGAAATTCTCTATGCAGCCACAGTGTTTAACCATGGGGCTTTACAGCAGAGTATCCCAAGGGGCTTCAACAGCTACAGAAGATCTTGGAGGGTTGTGATGGACACATTGATCCCTGTGGGAGAATTACCCTGGAAAAGCACAGGTTTTTTACAGCAAGCACTTCTCTAGTGAATGGGTTTGTGCTCAGTGGTACAGGCTCCAGGAATAACAGAGAAATCATTTGAGCAATTTGCTAATTAGGGCTAATGAGAGCCTGAATCACTTATGGCACACCTACGGCTGATGGGGAATTCCTTGAGAAAAGGGCCTTTGTCAGCAAACTGTGATTCATCAGTGGAATATTGAGCTGTCATGCTGATTATGAACATTTATCAGAGTTCAGGGTAGTGTAGGATACTCAAAGCACAGAGACTTGTCCAGCTTCTTCCATGGAAGTGCTGAAGGCCAGGTAGGATGGGCCTTGGAGCAACCTGGTCCAGTGGGAGGTGTCCCTGCCCATAGCAGGTGGGTTGGATCTAGATGATCTTTATGGTCCATTCCAACCCAAACCAGTCTGTGATTACATGATTTTTAAGCCTCACAGGGTAAGCACTGAGTTTCTTGTTTGGCTTGTGCTACAGGAGAAAATGTTCACAGCAAAGCACCCTCACACAGCCTGCAGTGATCTGGTTGCCCTCTGACAGAAAATAAAACCCACAAAATAAGTGGGCTATGAACAGTGGGATGGTGCATGACCAGGGTGATGGGTGATTTGGCCCAGGTTTTCCTCAGGGCTGCTCTTTATGCAGGGAGATCAGGAGCCTCATGCCAAGATACCTGAAGCCAAGCCTGGGCAATTGCTCTTTCAGCACTGAGGTGATCAGAAAAGCGTTGACTTCAAGGGATGTGGCCTCACAAGGGCCTTGAAAAGAAACAGCCTGTAAAAGCACATTGCACTCATAAGAAAAGATGAAGAAATAGAAAAGAAATACGGTGTACAGCTAGAGGGCAAAACTTTTGGATGATGACAGAACGCTTGGCTAGGTCTTAATGACTTTACCAAGAAAAGCTCTACCAGGGATCAAGCCATGACACCGAAAACAAATGAATAAAGCAGGGAACTTCAGAACAGTTGCTCAGGCTGAATGCAACACAATTGCAGAGAGTAGGTATGAAACACTTAGCCACAGACCTTTAAAGTGAAAAGTAATAATAGTACTAAAAAAAGAAAATAAAATCCACACAAAAGGAAAAAAAAATAAATGCTGATGTATGCTTGTTTCCTATCACAGGCATTAAATCTTCCTTCCAGAAGCAGCTCTGCCAAATCTGTACAAACGAAGCTACCACACAATAGTTAGCAATCAAGATAGTTCAGCTTATAGGGCTAAATATGACTCTTACATCCTTATTTAGATACTTGTGTTTTTTTGATAAGATCTTGGAGTCTTTCCGTGTCTGCTTCCCCAGCCTGTATGGTGTGTAAGGCAATACTCTGCTTTGCCCCAAGGAGATGTTATTCTTCACTGCTTCCTCCTCTCTCTCTGTTGCAGCAGGATCTTCCAATCTGTCAAATGGAAGCACATAGTTTATTTAGTGGATTTTCCTAGTGTATTGGATAGAAGTTCTGCTAATACTGTATATGGATTATACATACGTGTGGATGTATCTAACTGGAGAAAGAGGGTTTGACTCTCTTACCATGGGAGCAATTCCCCTGGATTCCTTGTAACCACTTAAGGGTTTGTAGTTTTGGCACCCCCCTACAGTCAACATAGAGTGGTCGGTATCACCTCTGGGGGAGTCTCAAATGCTTATAAATATCTAAAGAGGGTGTCAGGACTATGGGTCCACTCTCTTTTCTGCAGTGTCCAGTGACAGGACAAGAGGCATTGGGCACAAGCTGGAGCACAAGAAGTTCAGGTTAAACACAAGGAATTTACTGTGAGAGTGACAGAGCCCTGGAACAGGCTATCCAGAGAGGTTGTGGAGTCTCCTTCTCTGGAGTCATTCCTAATTTGCCTGGGTGTGTTCCTGTGTGATCTGCTGTAGGTGATCCTGCTCTAGTAGGGGGGTTGAACTGGATGAACTTCAGAGGTTGAACTTCCAGCCCTGACCACCCTGTAACTCTGTGGGTATGTCAGACACAATTCTTGGGATGGTATGAATTTCCTTCCTGATGAGTTTGTCTTATCCCTTTGGTGGCACAGAGAGGGTAAAATGTGGCTTATGAGGATAACCATGGGTATCTCCAAAGTGAGTATCTCTATCTCAGCAGCTTGACCTGATTTCCAGTGAAAATCTGGTCAGTATATGGATCTAGAGCATGATTCATTCCGTCCATACTACACAGATGAATCATGTCCTAAACTCTGTTGCTTTTGCTGTCCATAAAGGGAAAAAAAGACAGCTCAGATGCACACAGCTGCACTGCATAGACACAGGGAGAGGGGCAATGAATCTCAGCTAAGTGACTCTCCCAAGGTCATTTGAGAAATCTGTAGCTGACTTGGATATCAAACAAGGACACGTTAATGTTTGAACCAAGTGCCTAATACATGAAGAATTTTCAAAATGCTGTTTGTTAAATAATAAAAGTAGTCAGACCAGGTAGATATTTTAAGACACAAAAATCCTATTTTCCTGCATATGGTTTCAGTTATAAAACCAGAGGGGAAAACAAATAGAGAAAATATTAAATATAAAAACCGTCACTTCTAAACAGAATGTTTTTCAAAGGTTTCCATGAGGTGTTGGCTGCTTGGCAAAGCAGACTTTAAACAAGTTTACAAGCCACATTTATTCTAAGAGCTCCACTTATTGAAGTACAATACAAACTCTTGTTCTGCCGGCCAAGTTCCATAAATTAAACACTTGTCCAATAACACATACCTCTCTGCTTGGATTCTCTGTTTCTCTTTGTCTTTGTGTGTCTGTCTGTCTCTCTCACCTCTTTTTTTTTTTTTAATCCTTTGCAAATGGAAACAAATAAGTTTTGCTTGTTTTAGACATGGTTTTAAGAAATATACCAGGAGAGGAAAACAGGTCAACTTCATAGTCCAGCTTAGTAAAATGAGAGTTCTACATCTTGGTGACACAGATGTAAAGCTAAGGCTAAATCCACAGTGTGAAACTGCGTGATATCAAACAGCTAACTGAAGTGGTGCCTCATCTGCACTACAATGCACTGGGTGTTAGGTGTTCAGAGGAACCAGCAAGATGACCCGGGAGCTAAGAAGGGAAGTGGGGCCTGTGCCTTGCCTTCCCTAAAGTGTTATGGCCTTAGAGATGTCACCATCAGCAGGACCAGATTTCTCTTGCAAGAGAAGGGACAGGGGCAGGGTGAGACTTCTTCAGATGGCCACGCTGTCTCACCTGCAGCAGGAAAGGGGTCATGGTTATGCCAAAAGGCTTGTCACCAGTGCTCTTGGGCTCACTGTGTCTTCCCATTCCCACCTTCTTTCCTGTTGCTGTTGCTGTTCCTGTTCCTGTTCCCACCCTGCTTGCGTCTCTCACTGTTCTTTGAGTTCAGCCTAGAGTTTCAGTCCAGGATGTGTCTAAGTCTTGCAGATTATTTCTGTGTGCTGTCTTTTGAAACCTGATTTTCTTATTCATCCAAAAAGCTGAAGCTCTCACCTAAGCTCTTGTCTTACCACCTCTCCTATACCACAGCATCCTATAGCACATTTCTGGTCTGGACAGTCATTTCTGCCATCTGCCCCACTTTGACTTTGATGCGATCTTCTGTCTTTCTCCTTCACATTTGCCACGAGCTATGTATCATAGTTTCAGAGCCAGTCATTTCTCTGTCTCATAATGAGTTAAAAATTAATATCTACACTCACCTGATCCATAATACTGCCTCTATTTGCCACAAATATTTCTCAAGATCCTCTCCTGTGGACATAATAGGAGCTTCAATGACATTAATTCCTTCTTTAATTCAGAGAGTAGCAAGGTAGGAATAATACAGCAAGAAACCAGAAGATGTATCTGTTTTCTTGTTAATTCACAGCAGAAACTTGGGCAAGTCAGCTACCAAATGTCTCTCATCAATTCAGAGGTGACTTCTTAAATGAAAATCATCCTTTTTACTCACTATAGTGATTCAGGGACTCACTTTGTAAGGCTCGAGCATGACAGACGTTCGCAGCCAAATGTGAAGCAGGATGGAGCAGCTAGAGAAAATACTGTTCGTTGTTGGAAGCCACCTTCTGTCTGGCTGAGATACCATAACTGATGGGTGTGAAAGAGAGGATGGGGAAGGAAATGTGATTTTAGGATGTTTTAGTTTGGAAGAAGCCAGTTTTAATTTAGCTTCTGCTAAAAGTGCTTTCAGGCAGAGTATTTGTATTGCAGTCAGGTTGGAGTGACTCTTGTGGTCAGTCCCAAAGGCTGGGCACTGACCAAAAGACAGTGGGGACTTCAACTTCTTCTGAGAGATTGAAGGTGATGATTATTTTTTAAACTGCCCACCTTATCTGCAAAAGGCTGTTAGGTGATGCTATGTGGCAGTTCCTCTCTGGAGCACCAAGGATAAGGTAGGGCTGGAGCACTCATGTACCCACCCTGATATGTAGGGCCAAGATGATCTGTCACCTGCAACTTCTGTGCACATGATTGTGCTCCAAGTCTGAAAAACTTATGTGGACATACACCAAGAAACTTTGTCTATAGTATGCAGACTTACTTGGTTGCTTAACCTGTAAGCTCTTCTTCTGGGATTGAATACCTTGTACAAGCCATGATGGGCTGGCAAAAACCCCTTCATTTTAGTGTGAAATATGCTGCCAGTTTTACTAGCTTATCATGAAAGAATCAAACATCTCTCCAACAAAGCTTTGCCTTTAAATGTTTTAAAATTGCATTAACAACCACATGATGTCTGATATTCCTGGGCTGACCCAGTTGAATACTGTCTTTAACAATGCATGGCAAGCCATGCACTGTAAAACACTAGGAGCTGTTTGCAATGAATAAAAATGTCAGAACATGACCGATATTTAGTTAAATCTTGAAACAAAGCATACAGAATTTTAACAGGGTAACCATAACGGCATTTCTTCATATAGTTCACATTACTTGCTCTTTAATAGCAAGTTAATGGGGATTTTCTTTTTTAGATAGCAACAATTCATTGTGTGTTTCCCTGGTAACTAGAACACCATGAACCTTCCTTGAAAACTGTTGGGATTCCTGCAATGTTACTGAGCATAATAAATGGTAAATGTAAAGGAAACCCATTGAATATTATTTTAAATTCCAGCAGAGACATAATTTCCCATAGTTCATAAACACAAAAAAAGAGTTAACATGTAGAAAAACAGTTGTTAATATCACCCAGATCAAAGAACACATTTATCTAGATGTATGGCTGCACTTTCAGCCAGCTTCTGAGAAGCTCAGGTGACAATCTTTAAGAAGCTTCACAGACTAATATCGAACCTTTGAAGTCTGCAGCTTTGCTCACCTGAAAACAGACATCATTTCTGCTTGCTGTTCTGCATGAGCCTGAAGTTTGAACTTCAAAGGTTTTAGACAACAGGCCAAATTTCCCAAACTGTTGATATCCCTGGGACTTACCAGGGACTAGAATAAAATTAAAAACTAATGCAGATTGCAGGATGTGGGTTTTTGTACCCACTCCTATGTAGCAATCTCGCTGGTTGTGTGCCGGGTGAATGGCACTTGCACACTGCAGAAGTGGCCATAGGCCTTTTGGAAATGCCACAGAAGGATTCCCTCAAGGTTGATGACCTTTTCATCAGACCCCGTTGAGGAAGATGTGAAGAGGAGCGGCAGATAACTTAGTGGCTGCCAAGGCTCCTGGCAGACACTGGCACCACTCCACAGCCCTAGACTTCCTTTTCTTGCAGCAGCTCAAGCCCAGAGTTTACTTGATGGAGTCTGATTTTCATCATAGGTTTTATTCCTCTGTAGGTAATAGAGTAACAGTAATATGAGCAAGAGATACCCACCAGCCTCAGTGGGGCTCATCTGGGTGTGTGCTGTTGTAAAAAAATCTGTTTCTGGCCCTCTTTGCAAGTGGTTTTTGTGTGCTATGGCACTGGGGTGTGTCTGAGGGCACCTCTGCCCCATCTGCCACTGGTGAGTATATCAGTACCTTATATCTGTTTTATAAACCATATCAATTCAAAGCCTGAGAGCCTGAGGTCATGGAACTCCTGCAGTGAGTCCAGAGAAGGGCCACGAAGATGATCTGAGGGCTGGGGCACCTTTGTTATGAAGACAGGCTGAGAGAGTTGGGGTGTTCAGCCTGGAGAAGAGAAGGCTCCAGGGAGACCTTAGAGCACCTTCCAGTGCCTGAAGGGGCTCCAGGAAAGCTGCAGAGGGACTTGGGACAAGGGCAGGGAGGGAGAGGAATGGGTTAAAACTGGAAGAGGGGAGATTTAGGTGAGACATTAGGGAGAAATTCTGTGCTGTGAGGGTGGTGAGACCCTGGCCCAGGTTGCCCAGAGAAGCTGTGGCTGCCCCATCCCTGGCAGTGTTGAAGGGCAGTTTGGATGGGGCTTGGAGCAGCCTGGGCTGGTGGGAGGTGTCCCTGCCCATGCAGGATGGTGGAACTGGATGACATTTAAGGTCTCTTCCAACTCAAACCATCTATGGTTCTATGATTTTGAAAGGATCTGCAGAAAACTCACCTTTCTTTTAAAGTATCCCTAGCAAGAAAAATTTAAAATAGCGATTATCTTTAATCTAAATGTTTTGAAATCTTTAATTTTGCTTTAATGTTAAAAATTACAATATTTTATATCTGCAATATCAAGTTACAGATAAAACAGAGTGTGGTTTCAAATTGGAAATCCAAGTGACCTGCTCTGGACACCATCATGGATGTTTGTCTTGTGCTGAGCGTTGCTCTCACTTGATTAGGTTGCCTTAGTCTGAATTTTTGCTCAATATGCATTCCTGGCACAGGCTGGGTTTAGAGTAGGGGTAGCCTCTATGAAACTGGTGACTACAGAGCTGCAGTTATTTTCAAATTTGCAAGTTCTGAGATGGAGAATATTGATATCACTTTATTGGAATACCTTAAGCTCAAATTTCTTGTGGTGCTTTATGCCTTTCTCATTCCATATATTATTGCTTAAGTTACTTTTATAGGATTTGAAAGATAGTTTGCAGACCAAAGCTTACAGCTGAACTTTGGTACAACAGTAAAGGAAAACACAGAGTTTGCATCAGCTTTTTTAATTCATGGTGAATTTTCACACAGAAGAACATACCTTATCTATAGCTAAGGTTAGGTAAAGTGTTAGATTCTGTTACAGTGCTCAAAATGTAACTTTTTTTTTTTTTTTTTTTCAATGAAGACTTCCAGTTATGTGGAGGAAACATCTAACTAGTGTCAGCTTATTTAAACCTCATTCTCTTAGGCTTGTATGGCCTTAACTGCCTTGTCCATGGCCAGTGCTTGGGTAATATAGGGTTTATGAGACTAAAGGATGCATAACAAGGCTTGCAATATAAATTTGCCAGTTGTACTGAGTCCAGTGTGAGGACTGGGATTAGTTTGGAGGGTCATGAAAAGTTGAATTGGAAAGCCTGGGGTTTGGCTGAAGTTTACCAGCTGCAAGGAGAAGAGCTGAGCAGAGAACTGCTTCCAGTTTGTTTGAATCCCTTAGTCTGAACACCTCATCTGGAGCCAAAGTCAGGGTTAGACTTGGGGTCAAGATTCACCCAGGGGTCCTTGTTATGGACCAAAATACCTCTGCACGAGGTTGCTTTGGGATTTCCTGTGTTTCTAGGAAGAGCTGAGATGCTATGGTGACACAGTCAATGAAAGAAACACACTATAAATAATGTTCCCCTTGACATCAGATAGGTCATGTCTGGGGCTTGGTTTTTGTTTTCCATGTCCACACTATGGGCAAAATCCCATGGCATCTCCCCATGCTCCAACATGAGTAAATGCTGCTTTCTAGACAGGATGCTCTGAGCTTCTATCATCATCACTTCCTCTTTTGCCATTAGGGATAACGAAGCAGAAGCTAACTTGGAGGTTACCAGACAGATTTTAGTCATCATTTTAGAGCACCCTAGCAGGGAAAAAAAAAAATAAAAAAAAATCAAAGAGTAACATATCTCTTAGTTTTCTGCTATAAGAGAGAAAAAGGTTAGATCTCTATCTGTCTCTTTCTGGATCCAGAAGAAAACATTTTCGAGAGAAAGATGTATTTTATTGTGAAAAAACAGTTTTAGGTCACTCCACATCTAGCAATAACAGCTGTATTTAGCAGAGTACTTTGTCAGAAGAAAATAAAAAAGATCAAATGCAGGGGGGAAAAATCAAAGAGTTACAGTCTGCATGTTTTAAAACCTAGTTTAGCTAAATTCAGTGATAATTTTTCAAAGGAGAAAAATACTGCAATAAAACATTTATTGTGTTTTCGTGCTTGTTTTCATTCCTTTGAGAAAAATTAAACAGTTTAAGACTCATCCAATACTTTTTTTTTCTCTGAGTTTTTCAGTTCAAGCTTTAAAACAAAACAAAACAAAAAATCAGTTATTCACACAGTTCTCATTATAGATAATAGTAGAGAAAAAAGTTGTAAGATAGCTCTCTGTATGGCCTGACCCAGTACCATTCAAGAAGACATCATTCACTTTAAATGGACATTGGCAAGGTCTTTAGTAAGCATGTGAATGATTAAAGAAAAAAGATATTTGGAAATTAAAAGGAGAAAAAAAAAAAATAATCTGAGTGTGAAAAAGCCCTAAAAGACATGTGTGAGAACTAACTCAACTGCATAGCTTGTGCTCAGAGCCATTTGGTGGAGAATTGTTGAAGCCTGAGGCACAAAGAAAGATGTTTGGGCAGCAGAAGCCAACTTGGAGGCTGTAAAGTGATTTGTTTCTATTTCCTTGTATCAATTTGAACACTCAAATCAGCTTTATAGCTCTGAAATAAACACAGTTGGGAGTTTATGTGAGTTCAGGATGGCGTAATCTGTATATTTTGGACATTGTAGGGGAAGTAGAAGAAACATTTGCAGCCAATTTGCCAACATGTTCCTCATTTGACATATCAACAAGTTGGTTGAGGTAATGGGAGAGATAAGTATTTTAAGTTGTAAATGCTTAAGAAGCTGAGAATCTGGAAAGGGGAATTAGATTTGAAGTGTAGCAGTCATTTTTAGCCAGACAGATGGGATGGTGTGAGGGGACCTTGGGAACTGCTGTTCCTGCCTTGTAAGTACCTTGTCTCACACTCTATCTTACTGCCCTGAGACATGCACCCAGGTCATGACTCGGGGTAAGAGACCTTCGACTTGCTGAAGAATGGATGTGCACAAGGCAGAGGGCAAGTGAGAGTCCATCCCAGCCAGAAATATTTGTCCTGTGGGTTGCATCCACCCTGCCAAAATGCTTATCCAACCTGGCAGCTGCCTCTCCCTAACTCCTGTCCTGGGGCACAGGCAACGAGCTGCAGCTGGATGAGCTGCTCCAGCTCTGCTGTCAACTGGCTCCTGGCTGATGTTGTCCTGAGGTGAGACCTAGTCAGAAAATACTTCTACGTGGCTTTCCCACCAAAGGTGGAAGAACTTGTTTTTTAGCTTAGATGAAAATGGGGAAAAAGGAAGGAAAGAATTATGTTATCACACCTGCATTCAGTTCATGCTTTCCTGTGGGAACGTGGGTGCCAGAGGACTCTGGGGCTTGTTGGAGCTCAGGACCAGTCCAAAACCCCAGGGTTTGCTTGTGACTCAAAGACATTAAGTCCCTGTTAAAGACTTGCTGAAGTCTGAGGACGCATGGATTGTTCTGTGGTGCTCTGTGGCTCAGCCACTGGAGCAGGCCACCTACTGAGCTGAAGCTTTTGACTTTTCATAAGTTTTGAAAGCTAATTGATATGAATCTCGATAACGATTGATTTGTAGATCTTGCCTTTGGCAACCAACAAAGCTGTTTACAGAACTGCAATTTTTATGTTACTACAGATATCTCAGCCATGTCACTGAACTCAAGGGCAGCAAAACCATCAGGGATTTATTAGTACAGAGCAACTTTCCCTGCTTCTGAAAACCGCTTAATAATATTTTCTGCAGCTTATACACTCTTTTATCTCTGGAATTCTTGATCATGGTTCTCCTTCCATAGCTTAAAGCTTGACTTGACTCCAGAAATAGCCCCAGTCCTACCCTTGGAAAGGTTTGTAAAGTGGCTTGTTTTCTGCTTCACAGGTGAGGAACCTGAGAGTAGGACCATTTAAGGCTGACATATTTGCTTGTGATTATGGAAATACCTGTAATCACACATCCCAACAGTCAGTGTGATTTTCTGATGTCTGTGCATGCAGTCTGAGGTCTGTTGAAGGCAGCAGGAGGCAGGAAGGCTTCACAACAGGGAAAATCAAGCCATACAGCTCTGGGTAGATGTAAGGACCTAACACCTCAATTTCAACTTATTCACTTCAGTATCTCCAAAATTCAGCCCTCTTCTCTGCACTGAAGCAGCAATCATGCAGCAATCAGGGAGGGGGGTGAAGGAATTAAAGGGCTTTTCACCCCTTTGCCTTTGGACTGGCAAGCCCCTTGTAGCTCCCTGGGAGGTTCCTCCTTCCTGGCATCACATCGATGTTGAGGCATCCCAACCAGGGAATGAGCATTGTCATGTTGAGCTGTATAGTCAGGGTCATCTAAACCCTCTGCCACCAGTGGTCCTACCTGGGGTGGGATGGTGGGGGTCAGTCCTTTCCTCCCTGCCTGCTCAGACTGGGACCCAGAGGCCCTTCTCTCTGGCAGTGTTCTTTGGCCATAATTCCTGTCCCTCCTGTGGGGCTGCTCACCTATTTATAGTTTATTTCTGAATTATGTCTAAAGTACCTGATGAAATTTAGAGAGGCCAGCACAGGTAAGTTCCCCACAAAAACACTGTTGCAGAAGCTTAAGTGGGCTTAAGTATCTAAGCAGCCTCATGTAAAATTCAGAGTTTCTGGGACTTCACTGTTGTTATTGGTAAAATGGGTTTCAGGTCTTTATTATGCTATCAAAATACTTAAATCACTACTTGAACTAAATGAAAGCTTACTGTGTGTGCATATAATTGTCTTTCTTGCTACCTATTACTTGAGTTGAGTTCAATAAGGTTAGCAAAAGAATTAAACTAATTTTCTTTGAAAGATATGCATTATGAAGTAAGAGTTATAAAAGTTAGATTACACATGGCAAATGTCTTGAGGGTTTGGTTTATAGACTTGTTTATATTTTTATTTTAATGATTATTACTTTCTCCGTGTCATTTCCACTTATGCATCTCCATACTCATTACATTTTTATTATCTCTTTTATAAAATCAATGACTGAAAACCAGATAATTATGTTATCGAAATAAATAGATCCAAATATATCTATTAATAAATTAAATGTTGTGGCTGTGAAAGGAACTTTTCTGAAGTCACTAAGCTTAAACTGAAGCTAATTAATAGCTGACCTTTCATTTTTATGAACCATGGTGTGCAAAACATCCATCTGCCTTGGCAGATTTGAAATTATCCAAGAAGTAGCTGAACAGCTTTGAAAGAAAAACCACATTAGGAAAATTAGTGCTCATAAAATGCAACAGATCAACAGCCTTAGAAATCAAATCCTTGTAAGCTAGATGCAACCCCAACTAAAGTAAAGTACAGGTCTTTCTCTTGACTTCAGTGGGTGTTGGATGAAGGTCTTTGTCACAGTAGAACACAGATCCTTTCCAGGAGCTTTGCAGTTTTCAGCCAATGGTTACCACAGTGAACCTCAACCGATGCTTGTTCCCAAACATGCTGTGAGACCTGTGGGTGGAAGGTGCTGTCACAGAGGAAGAGAAATCTGCTCATAAAAACGAGAAAAGTGAAGTGATGTGAGCATAAAACAGAGTCACTGGGCAACCTGAGGGCCACAACCTATGGAAAAGCAAAGATGCCTTGGCTAACGTGTCCAAACACAGTTAGGTGTGCCAGGATTAGGGAAATGTTGTGCCCGGTCAAACATCTATGGGTACTTTTTACTGCTCCTATCACAACGAGATTCTCTGGCTAGAGGGACACATGGAGTAAGGAAAACATGCTTACAAACAACTCCATGATTGGGTAGCTGTTGTACCACAGTTAAAAGAGGAATGTATTTTTTTTAACTGGCAGAGAAAGTCTTGTCAATGTTTAGCTGAAACGGGCTTGAGATAGTCAGAGCAGGAAAATCCCCAAACCTCTGTCTGAGCTGAAACATTGCCCTAGGCAAATAATTGATCTAAACCTCAGGATTTATGATGATATAGAGTCTACATGATCCTGGACAACCACTACATCCAAATGAGACTGGACTGGGACAAGAAGGCCACAATACAAGGTCTGTGGGAGCTCAGCCCGCAATGAACACAGGAGTGACTCAGCTATGAGGGACAGTCACTGACTTTCTTAATTTATCTCCAGTCCCTCCACTTTTTACTCATGAAGACCTGTAGTTCCTTCCCCAACCAAATATTGGATTGAATTTCTTCTGTTTTGAATAATTACCAAAAATAATATAGTCAAATATGTCCTTCCTGGAAGATATGAATTTGGGCTACATTACTTTCCCTTATGGTTTCACAAATGCCAGTGAGGTCTGAGAACATGAGTATATTAATTCTGTTATTTTTATTTATTTATGGAGTCTGCTGAATGCTTTGGGAATTGTGCAATGTCTCATCAGCAACAAGTGACTTTTCTGGAGTCCTTAAGAGACACTCAAATCTGAGTTCCCTTTCCATGTGAAGGCCTGAATAGCTGGCACCTTGAATCCTGTGTTCAGGTCTGGGCCCCTCAGGACAAGAAGGAGATGGAGGGGCTGGAGCGTGTCCAGAGAAGGGCAGGGGAGCTGGGGCAGGGTCTGGAGCACAAGTGTGAGGAGGAGCAGCTGAGGGAGCTGGGGGTGTCCAGGCTGGAGCAAAGGAGGCTGAAGGGAGACCTTCTGGCTCTGCAGCTGCCTGAGAGGAGGTTGGAGCCAGGGGGGTCGGGCTCTGCTCCCCAGGAACAAGGGATGGGACAAGAGGAGATGGGCTGCAGTGGTGCCAGGGGACACTCAGATTGGACATGAAGAACAATTTTTTTCACTGAAAGGGTTGTCAGGCTCTGGCCCAGGCTGCTCAGGGCAGTGGTGGAGTGACCATCCCTGGAAGGATTTAAAAGCTGTGTAGATGTGCTGTTGAGGGCCATGGGTTAGTGGTGGCCTTGGCAGTGCTGGGTTAATGGTTGGACTTGATGACTTTAAAGGTCTTTGCCAATCAAAACAATTCTGTAATTCTGTGATTCTATTAATGGATGCCTACTGGGCAAAGCTAGGGGTTCTGCCTCTCTCCTGTCTTTGTTTTGGTTCTAGAGCAGGCTCCATTTTAACAAGGAACACCAATTTCAAGTACTTTTAAAGCAGTATAAATATTATTTGTAAGAGAGTAAGTTCTGAACAGAAAATACAAACAATACAATCTTACAGTATGTTTAGCATATGCCATCTTCACCTGAAGCTCTCACTTTAAGCATAGGAGCAATCTCTTTGGACAGTATTGTATCTGCAACAGTACAGAGTTCTGGAAACATTAAGTTACCCTTCTGGGAGATGGAAGAGGATGTGATAGCTTTTTCTTTCAGGGAGCCAAGTCAATGGTGTGTCTATTTGCAGAAATAGGAATTTAACTTGCAGATCTACAAGTGTTGGGCTGTTCAGCCTGGAGAAGAAAAGGCTCTGAGAAGTACTCATAGCAGCCTTCCAGTACCTGAAGGGGCTACAGGAAAGCTGGGGAGGGACTTTTACAATGCTTATAGTGAGAGAACAAGTGGGAATGGATTAAAACTTGAAGTAGGGGGATTTAGGTGAGACATTAGGGAGAAATTATGTGCTGTGAGGGTGATGAGACCCTGGCCCAGGTTGCCCAGAGATGCTGTGGCTGCCCCATCCCTGGCAGTGTTGAAGGGCAGGTTGGATGGGGTTTGGAGCAACCTGGTCTGGTGGGAGGTGTCCCTGCCCATGTAGGGGAGTTGGATCTAGATGATCTTTAAGGTTACTTCCAACACAAACTATTCTATGGTTCTATGATTTTGAAAGGATCTGCAGAAAACTCACCTTCCTTTAAAAATATCTCTAAGAAGAAAAAAAAAAATAAAATAGATATTCTTTTTAATCTAAATGTTTTGAAATCTTTAATCCAGGATCACTGGGAAAATGGGGTCATGGTGGTGGTGAGAGTAATTTCCTGTTAGAATTAACTGAAAGAAACTAGAAACTAGTTAGAATTAACTGAAAGAATTTAGCCCAGTGGCTTGAACAGTGAGAATGTACCATTTGGTAATGATGAGGCTTCTGTTGTGTTGAGCTCTTTCCTCTTTAGCTGACCAGGATTCCATTGCATTGAGTTTTCCCATCTGTTTGTCTCTATCAATCTTTTGGTTTATGTGTCAATCCAAAACTATTTTGGATCAAGGCTATCTTTTTGGGCTGAGTATGTACAACATCTAGACCAATGAGATTTATGATTAAGGCTTCCATAAGGAACACAATAAGAATAATATGAATAACACTAGAAAATATAGTCAAGTTTGACATAGAAAATATAACAGAAATCCTGTATCTAAAAATAAAATGCCACAAGCATGAGGGAAGTTTAAATTAATTTTAAATATGGATTGATTTTTTTTTTTTCATCATTGGGATTTTCAACTGGATTGGGAAATGTATTTCAACAAACTAGTATTTCCACTTACAATTTTTTTAAAAAGGATTTTTAGGAAATAACTGTTGAACTATATCCACCCCTGCTACTCTGTAGTGAACCCCTACAATGCACATTAAGCAGGATGCCAGTAACAATGTGGTAATTTTGAATTGTCTTACTGGAGTTTTGCCTGAGGAAGCAGGGAGGGCTTTAAGACTTAGCTCCTTTTGTGGGGGACAAAGCATTTCATTACATTTAAGCAATGAGCACAATGTTCCCTTTTTAACAGTCCTATTGTTATTGGAGAGGCAGAAGAGACATTGTGATCCCAAAAGCCCTTAAATGTGATTTGAAGTAGTGAATAACTGTGGTTATTGGAAGTGATAATTTATGGATCCATTGAGTATTGTTGCCAATCCTAATGATAAGTGGTTTACCAGGTATTGTTATTTGCACAGTGGTAGAATTTTGTGTGTTGGTCATGGAGCTGGCTGCACTGGAAGATGCTGCACAACTACAGAATAAAGCATCCTTCCTTCACCACAGAGTTTATGGATAAAGTATAAGGCCAGTTACTATATGTGGCTATATGTAAAACTAGAATGGGGAAAAAAGAAAAAGCTTTGTTATCCTCTACCTGGAAATACTAGTCAAGTAAAGGGTAAGATCTTCTCAAGAAGAAATATCCTGGATTGATGAGTAACTAAGGAGAAATATGATCATCTGATAGGCCTGACCAGAAGGTAACAGAACAGAGAGGAAGACATTATAGAAGGGAAAACTCTCATCAACCACTTCAGAGATGGGAAGAAGAACTAACAGCTATCTTTTCAGAGCTGAATAGGATCCTACTTCAGTCCAAGTTCAAACCACTCAGAAATAGTGAGAGAGCTGGGGCACAGGAGTGTGTAATGCCATTCTTTTAGTGTGGGAAACTGTTCTTCTTCCCCACCTAAGTCTGAACAAAATGCCTTCTAAGTCAGCAAAGGCCTTCTGCTGATCACACCCAGCTAACAAACCAAAAGCAGGCCTGCTGCTCAGGGAGAAATGAAAGCAAAACATAAGATGTGATACAAGGCAGGAAGGATGGGCAACAAGTTATGAATTGCCCCTAATAGCTACCACCCCACCTCAGGGCTGGAGCCCCCCCGTTGTGCTGGCAGTTGCTGGGGAAGCCAAACTGCTGCCACTGCCCCCTGAAACCGCAGACCTGGGGACCCTGCCGTGGCTGCCTGCTGAGAGGGGGGGCAGCCACAGCTGCTGCTGGGGACTTCACTGGGGGCTGCAGCCCCACACAAGGCACTGCCAGAGGGGAACTGCCTCGGAATGGAAGGCTCACAATTCCATACAACCCCCTCTCCTTGTTCTTGCACACATATCGTGACCTCTATAAGGAGGACTATGTCGGGCTTGCTTTCTTCCCTCCTTCTCCTTTGATCCACAACCCTCTCAGAGAGAACATCTTAAGGGCACTGTACTTTTGCACCACTTCCCTGATATATCCCTGGTAGGCATTTGCCATTTTTTACATTTTTTACCTGAACCTCATCCCTCAGTTTGTGTTGACCCTTAATAAACCAGTTGATTCGTAAACCAAACATTGGTCTCAGTAGCAATTTGTGAGCGTGGTGAGGAGGGGTATTCTAACCTCCACCCTCAAATGGAGGTCCTGCAGTGGCTGTTCTTCTGTGAGAATCAAGCACCACGTGTGAGCCTTTGGTCTCATTCAAAAAGCACTCCACATCTGGAGGGTGAATTTGAGGAAGCATTCTGACAGCCAGTAGCCTCTAGCCTCTGTGTCGGCATCGGCTGGTGACAACTGGGCTTTATTTTTATTTTTGCAGAATCACAGAATCTTAGGGGTTGGGAGGGACCTGGAAAGATCATCCAGTCCAATTCCCCCCTGCCAGAGCAGATTTACCTAGTGCACATCACACAGGAACACGTCCAAGCAGGTTGTATACATTTTGTTGTATAAGTGAACAGCACTAGGGCTAGAGACCTTTGCAAGGTCTACAGATTGTGTTTCTGACTTCTGCGGTGTCTCTGGAAGAAACCTCTAAATCCATTCTCATGAGTCTCTGATCCGAGACAGAGGATGCTCACATGACTAAGGATTTTGAGAGCAATTAACCTATAGAAGGATGTGACGTCTTGGTCAGAAGTAGTGATGAATACTATTAGAAGCTTGACATGTTCCCTTTGGAAGGCTTTGGAAGGAACAGGGTCTCAAAAGCATGCATTTTGGTCACTATCACCAAAGGGATCCCTGAAAAAGATGTGACCCCTGGTGTGTCCCTGGCAAAAGCATCATACACCCTGAATTGATGGGTGTAACCAGCTAGGGCCAGGATGGGAATGGGAAGGTTAGGGCAATGCCAAGGGTATCCCTAATTTTATTTCTCTCATCTTGCTCACTACAAATCCAGCAAAATATTCCCAGATCAATTTTGTGTTTAATTTTTTTCCTTTTGAACCTTTCTTTCCAAGATACAAAGAACAGTAATTGCACATGTCCTGTAGCTGCCACTTTGTATATCAAAGCCTAATAAGTCCCCCATTATTTTGTTGGACTATGGAGAATACAGGTGCTTTTCTGCATAAAATTTTCACACAACACAGCAGGAGTTGCTCTTTAAGCCTAAATGGCACTTAGTTATCTAATTTTTGCGCATCAGTCCTCTCAAGGTGTCTGTTAACATAAACCTCATTAATTGACTTTCCTTTAGCATCTGGGAATACATAATTCAGTGTTTTAAAGAAAAACTGAAGAGCACATAGTATTATATTATGAATTTTAATATTTACAACATTTAAAGACATGTAAATTTACTTAGCTGACTCCTTGAGACGGGTAGCACATGATACAGGAATATATCTCTCTGTTTCACCTCTTATGAACATAAATAAAGTTTTGTCTCTGCTATCTACATGTTGGCTTATGTTCTCAGACAATCACAGCTGTAGTAACACTTGGGCAATTGCCTTCATTTCAATGTGTTTTCTTAAGGAAAAAAATAATGGGATTCTCACCCAAAATAGATGTCAAAAAAGACGTGGAGGTCTGAATGAGAGACACTAATCTTTCTTCTCAGTCAATAGAGATAGACAGGCAGCTCCAGAAGGTAATTAATCTGATGACAACCTAAGAGAATTCACATCCAACCATTATGCAAACAACATTGCAACACACTGAAGTTCAAAACTCTATTTATACAAAAAAAAGTCAGTACTTAAGGGCCTTGTGGCATTCCTTTGCCCTTCTTATTCTGAATGGGAAATAGCAGACAGACTATTGTCTGTTTTGGCATATTTGAGGCCAGTGAATTTGTCAAACATGCACTGTGGCCCTAAAACTTAAGCCTTTCTTTCCATTCCAAAGGGATCTGGGATTTTTAAAGTAAATTGACAAAATTCTAGATACTTCTCTTGCAAAGCAGTTTCCAGTTTTGAATTACTTTAGTGCTTGCAACAGTACCTTTCACCAAATGAGTGAACCCACTTAATAAGCACCAAACCTTCACTGATAGAAAACTTACACAACAGAGATGTTGAAATGTTGAAAAGTATGAAGAAATATTTAAGTACAACTGTCACGCATTCCTACAGAAAACTTAAACATTATCTGTGGATGTGGTGGAGCAGAACTTGTTAGAGATCATGGAGTGAGAAGGAAGCACATTATCATAATTTTTGCTCAAAAAGGTTCGAGTTAAGACTCTGTGGACAGTTTTAATCACAGACGTGCAACTTAAATCTTCCTGTTAGCAACATTATCTTTAAACTTGAGGGTTATTTATTGCTGGAAATGTTTCTAACAGAAGGGTTGATTAGGTGTTAGAGCAAACTACCAGGAAAGCAGATGATTCTTCTTCTCTTGAAGTCTTCATCTCAAAACTGAAAGTCATCATTACTGTGCTCAAAACAGCAGCTACAGGATGAAATTTACAGTCTGTATTACATGGGCTGAATGCTAAAATGTCCCTTCTGGCCTGAACATTTATGGATTTCAGTGTTTTTAAAGTACCTGTAGATCCTTGAATAAAAGACACAATTGGAAGTACAACATGTTTTATGGGACATCTCCATCTGCCTTATGCGGATGTAAAGAAAACCTCTCACAGTTGTATAGTGAGCTCAGGTACATGTACATTTTATTAAATTTATTACAACTTTCAGCCATATGTGTGACTAGACATAAATAAGCAAGGGCCGACTAGTTTAACTAAAATACATAACTCTCTCACCCTGAAAGGCATGCAAGGGGCTGCAATTGCTTGTGTCTCCAGGACAATTTTAACAGCAAGACCATTCTCCTCAGGGGACTGTTCTTACTTTTTCATTTATAGAAGGAGAAAAGAAACCCAAGCCTAAACATATGATGGTTTTATTATGTGAAACCCAATAGGAAATGAAGTAAGAATATCAGACTGCTTTCAGTTGGGTCGTTTCCTAGCAAGGGATTTTGTTTAAAGTGGGAAGAGGGGCAGCTGTGTTGGAGACTAGCTTCCCTTTGCCTAAACATCAGGAGCTCTTCAACACTTTAATAGTACAGAGGTCCTTGGTGAGTTGGGCAGTGAAAAAGGTAGAGCAGGATTGGTTGGAACTGTCTGCTGAGCTTTGATCAGGTTCTGGTGGTTTGGAGAGGAAGATTCAGCTGTAGAAGTGGAGGGGAAAGACCCCTCTGAACAATTGCAGCAGCTCCTGGTTGTAGCTATTGGTGTGCACACCGGGGTGCATATGTGTGCACACTCCCTGTGTAAGCAAGCCAGCCAAATTCCATCTTCATGGACAGTTCAATGGAAAGTTAGCTTGAAAATGCAGTGTATCATATTTCACGAATTTAATAGGGTTTTCATGATTTTACAAAGTGCTTCAACCAGACACTCACGGCTGGAGGCTGCACAGCAGGAGACCTAAAACACTGCATCTGTGTTTTTCAACTCTTGCCAGAATCTGTTGAATTTGATCCGGAATGACTATGCATCTTTGGAATGCATATTCACTTTTCTCTTGCCTTATCCAAATAAAAGAGGGAGGGGAGGGGGGGAGGGGGGAAAGTCCTATGAGAATTCCATATGGAAACACTAAACTAGCATTATAAAGGATTTCCTATAAACAAAATTACGGTCACAAATTTTGGACATGGACCACATTTGAAACAAAGGGCCCTTTGTCTCCCTCTTTTTAATATATTATTTTATCTATGTTAACACACATGCGCGTATACACTCATGCAAAAATGAATGTATATATTAGTTTGAGATCCATTAGCAATCTCTTTTTTTTTTTTTTTTTTTTTTTGTGTTGCAGATCCCCTAACAAGAGCAAACTTTAATCGTTCTGTGCACTAAATCCCTTGAAAATAAATATCCAGGGCAACTTCAAAAGCCCTTAATTAGAAGCACATGTGTGGTGTTACAAATTTCTGGCTGAGGCGGCTGAGTTGTAATTTAATGTTATGATCTGCCATAAATATTATCCATAATGAGCAGACTTTGTGTTACACTTCTGTACGTCAGATAACTGCAATTTTTTTTTTTTTTTCTGCTTTTGTTCAATCACTGAACCTTAAGTGAAGTTTAAAATTAGAAAGAAAGAAAGGAAGAAAAGAAAAACCAATTTTCCCACTGGGGAGCTCAACATTTTTGTCCTCCTAGCTGCATAGAGGGCTATTGATTTTATTCTGTTTTCTTTGTTGTATTTTAAAAATGTGGTAAACAGATAATAACTTGGAAACTATGGGGGAAGGGGAATAATAAGGACTGGAGGCTAGCAGGATGACTGTTACTCTGAAAATCTTTTCTGATAGCAGATTTCTGAAATATGTCCAGTGCTCTTCCCCCCACAAAAACCATCCCAGCTCTTTTCTACATTATCTTAACCATTCTGCCCCTGTGTTGTACCTGATCCAAGGGGTTGCTCTCTATCATGCTGCAGGAAGTTAAGGGCAGAAGACAAGATTTTACATGTTAATTTTAGGCACTGTTTGAGGATTGCTTTTGCAGCCTTGGCATAAACCATGTATGACTATACACACGTGTGTGTGTGTATGTGTAAGGAGGTGGGAAATGAGCCAGCCAGTAAATTTACCATGAAAATATACAGCTGTAAGGATTATGCACTGGTTTCCTAAATGTGTGCGAAATGATACAGAAATAGTGTGGGGCCATGGGACCAGCCCACAGACTCATGACTTGTGTAAAAGCCAGTGTGGTTTTGGATGTCAACCAAAAGTGCAGGCTGTGTGACCTTTTCTGTGCAGAGTGCCCTGGGTACCCTTCCTGTTACCTGTTTAACGTGACAAGCCTTATCTGGTGTTTTTGACTTCAGAGGCAGTCTTTCCATGCAGATGCAGACAGATCTCTTAGACTGAGCTCAAGGTGCAGGGGTGCTTCTCTCTCCTGGGTTTTTTTTCCTAGACAGAAGAGGTTGCCTGTCCTCAGCCCACACTCTCTCCAGCAGCCTGAGCATTCTCTCCCACTCAGACAAGCCTTCCGGATGGAATTGCTTTTATACTTGTTAAAAAAAAAACCCTAAACCAAACCACTGCAAGGATGAGCAAAAGTCTTCTTCAAAGAGCCCAGGGTGTGGATCTGTCTCCTATATTGACTGCAGCAGCTCAATATAGAATGTGGCTCCTGCATCTACATGCTGATGGAATGATTCAACACAGGGAAGCAGGGAGCACAGACATAATGGTTTCAAGCTGCACCACAGGGTCAGATATAAAGCAAAGAGATGGTTGGAAACTGCATGGTTTGTGGCCAGGACACTATGTGGTCAGATGGGAGTGTGACATTGGTCCCTGTCTGTTTAGTTTTTGCCAGACTCTCTGGCTGCTGTCACTGCTGCTGGGGTGAGACGAGGTCATCTGGGGTGGTATGTCCTCCCAGGAGTTGTCAAGCACCTATAGGAACAGCAGAGAGTTCTTGGGGCAGTAGGAGGAGCTGCAAATCCAGTTCTCCAGGGGTTTCCCCACAAGACTTTCTGTCTCAGCTCTACCTATATGCAATTTTTGTCTATGCTACTACAAAGCCTTCAGCTGCATCACATCCTATCGATCACGCATCCTGTATCACATACAGCAAACTGGAAGCCAGGTTCACCCCCTTTGCTAACTCCTCTCAGCCCAGCTGACTTACAAGTAGATGATTTGGACACCTCCTTTCCCTCCTCAGGTACTGCAGAGCAGAAGCAAGGCTGTAAAGCTTCCAGATGACAGGCTGTCTCCAGGAAGGTTTGCCAAGTTACTTTATGAACCTCAGCTACATAGGAGAGCAGATAAAAGCTGTAATGTTTGCCATCAGTTCCCATGATGGATATGTTTCTCAGTCTCTGACTGTATTGGTTGTCTCCAACCAAACCTTCCATTAAAGCCATGGAAATAAAATACCTCTATGCTCCCCCTGCACTTCCATCTCTAGTTCTGGAACCAGAAGTGCCAAGATATGGAAAGGTTATTGTCAAGATATTTATTTCTACCAGAGGTGATGGAAATGCCCATTTCTCTGTGACTGCCAAAATCAATTTGTAGGCTGGGAGGGTTCACACAATGCCTGGAGACCTGCAGAGCTGTGAGTGCATTTCTGAATGTAATCAGCGTCAAAGTAATTTCCAGTAACACTGATAGAGGCACATGCAATAGTTTAGGCCACTTACTGACTAACCCTTACACTGAAAACATTACTGGAGAAAAGTTTCCAAGTCCTTGTTTCATAATGATCTTTAACACTTTGTAAGTTCCTTCCAACCAGAGATCAATAAATTATTTAAAAATATTAGTAATTTCAGTGTTTTAGAACAGCCCTCTGAAGTCACCACTGCCACCTCACCTCTGGCTGACCTCTGAGCCCTAGGTGACTTCCACAGCATGGACTGGCGTGATGTTACACCACTGGAAGTTGAACCTCTATTTGTTAGTAGTTATTTGAGTGAGTGCAGCTCCAGGTAGGATGGGGGATTGTCTGACATATCCCCTTAAATGGAAACTTAGAGAAGCTACATGTGAAAGATGCTGGAAAGACATCAAGCAAAAAAGTGCCTTTTCAGCCCAGGTCAACACTAGTAGTGAGTGTGAGACAAAAGAAGGCTCAGCTTTCATGTGGCCTGGCCCAATGCTGACTGCCCTGCATCTTGCTGCACTTTTCATCTTGTGTCCTAGACCAGCTCTTCCAGAGCCAGAGATCCTGACCTTCAAGAAGTGACAACCACAGAGGCATAAGGTCTGTGGGAACTATAAGGTGCACTGTGGTGAACATACTCTTCCCAGGGAAGTTGCACTTTGAATGAGGATCAGGCTCAGAGGTGACAAGAACCTTGTGGCATGTTGTTAGATACTCGCCAGCAGCTCCTTCATTATTTACCTGAGCGTTAAAAGAGGTGAATGAACCTCCACTGAAACCTTTGCAAGGGTGACAAAAAAGTACTGCACAATTTGACATTGTCTAGTGACATTTTAGTGTCCCTTGGCCTGCAGAGGTCTTTCACAATGAACAGAGGGGGAAAAACATAACCTCAAACATCAGGGGATAGAAACAAATTGAGTCCATTGTTCACCTCCCAGACTTCCTAGCTTTGCTCATCTTGCTTGTTAACATCCTTTTTTTCATGGCTCACTGTGTCAGGTTTTCCTAGAACTCTTCATTCACTTAGTCTCACATAGTCAATCAGAAGTGTTCTGCACCAGCCACACAAATAACTGGCTACTTTAGCTTTCATTTTAGTTTCTTCACTTCTCTGTAGTTTATCCTGATTGCCTTCATTGGCACAGTAGGCTTTGTGTCAGACTTGAAACCCAGCTATCTGGTAATGGTGACAATCGTGGTCATTCTTCCTTCGGGTAGGCATGTATTCAACTTTCCTTAGCTAAAGCTCAGGTTTCTGCCCCAAACTGAATAAAAATTCCCATTTAAACCTGGTAGAATAGAGCTTTTTCTGATCAGCAGTCCTGAAACCACAGATACAAGTTATGTTCCTCAACCGGCTAAACTGCAGCTGAGACAGGGGAATGGGTCACCTGTCTGCATGTTCAAGGCCATGCAATGTGCTCAAGACAGATGGAAGAGACTTGCTGCCCCAAAGCACTGTTTTTTTAGGCCGTCAATAGGTGGAGCTGAAGGAACAACGCAGAGCACACAAGTGAATGTATGTGGGGGCTTGTTTGCCTTTTTTTGGGTAGATCATGAAGGGGATTGTGCTTGCGAAAGGACAGAAGTGTAGCTGTATAGTGAAGGGAGGGCATGAAGGACACTAGATGCTGCAGAGAAAAACAGAGGGGAGTTAGAAAAGGAATGATTAGCACAGACATTTTAATTTAGGGCAAAATATCTTTTGTCTTTTTATAGGCCTGTTGACAGTATATTCTGCATTTGATTCAACTTCTACACACACAGCTTCAAAAAATACTTCACTTTTCTTGTTACATCACCTGCAGAATTAATTTTAACATATAATTTTTATATCCAGCCTAGCCTAGACTATCATTCAAATGCTTTGTGTGTCAGAGATGTCCATCTTGAGATGATCTAGAGCTCAGTTAAGGAGGTCAGCTACATTTAAACTGCCCCGCTGGCTAAATAAATCACTGTGAAAGAAGCCTTAGTATTTCATGTAAATAAGGATTCTTATGTCATGGTTTTCTTAGTCTGCTAATCAAAACATGTAGCTCTGAGCACTTCCCATTTAGTGCAGCTTATGAAAATCAAGCATCATTATTGCTGTCTGATATATTATCACCAGCAGCCATATAATGGGCAAAATGTTCCTGGGTTGGAATGAGTGCAATTTATGATTCTAAATTATTATGTATGAAGAAGGAATAGTGCAGCTGGATATTCATTAGAAGCATTCAATTTCATGTATTGAAAACAGTAAAGAATATGTTTTAATTAATAAGTGCACATGGTGTGGAATCTGTAAAAAGAGCCCACAGAGCTCTGCAGTGCTCTCATACTTACTGGGAAGTGAAATGGAAAAGCTGTTTCTCTCTCCAGAGGGAGTGAGTCTGCATTCTCATGCAGATCTGCATTCACCTGCTTTGGTTGTCTCTGCTTTATCACTAGAGGTAGTGGATTTTGCCCTTCAAAACCACCAGTGATACAAAAGACACTGGGCGTTTTTATGCACTTCAGGATTTGGACTTCTAATTTTCAAATCAATTTTAGGAGAAAGGTATCTGGCATGTTACAAAAATCAAAACCTTTGATCAAATTATTTTCAGGGCAATTAATTCTTAAAAAATGTTGCAGGCATTGCCTCTGTGCTGCAGTGTTGGAAGGAATGAAGAGAAAAAAAGCAGGACATCTTCAACAGCTGTGAAGTTCAAGTCCCAAGGTGACCTTCCAAATTAAAATTTCATTGTTGACATTTCCCCTAGGAGTTTGAAAATGGACTGAAAATATCTACCAAAACATCTATTTATTATGAGGTGTTCTTAAGAAGATCCAAAAATGTTCATGTGGTAGCATGAATAATTATTAAAGTTACTAGTGAGACTGGAAATTTCAAGCTAGCTCAAAATGCTTTTTGGAGAAATTTTTGGCACCTGGTGTTACCATGTTTGCTGTAAGCCAGAAAGTGAATCACCTTGGAAAGTCTGAGCAAAATTTCCATGGCTGCCGTTGTGCAAGGGCAAATGAAATATATTTCCAAACTGTGAGAAATTTTTTAACATGATTTTTAGCTCATAGCAACTAGCTGAAAATCACACAATACTTACAATTAATTTAAGTTGAATCTTCTTGTCTCTACTGATGATTTCTATTTGAAAAGAATGGAGGGGGCTTGGTTACAGTACTATGCTATTTGTATTCAATTCACATTAACACTCAGAGTCATGGGCCAAACATACACTTCCTCAGAAAATCTTGAATGATAGTCTAGGCTAGGCTGGATATAAAAATTATATGTTAAAATTAATTCTGCAGGTGATGTAACAAGAAAAGTGAAGTATTTTTTGAAGCTGTGTGTGTAGAAGTTGAATCAAATGCAGAATATACTGTCAACAGGCCTATAAAAAGACAAAAGATATTTTGCCCTAAATTAAAATGTCTGTGCTAATCATTCCTTTTCTAACTCCCCTCTGTTTTTCTCTGCAGCATCTAGTGTCCTTCATGCTCTCCCTTCACTATACAGCTACACTTCTGTCCTTTCACAAGCACAATCCCCTTCATGATCTACCCAAAAAAAGGCAAACAAGCCCCCACATACATTCACTTGTGTGCTCTGCGTTGTTCCTTCAGCTCCACCTATTGACGGCCTAAAAAAACAGTGCTTTGGGGCAGCAAGTCTCTTCCATCTGTCTTGAGCACATTGCATGGCCTTGAACTGGGTTCTTCTTGTCTCTACTGATGATTTGTTATTTGAAAAGAATGGAGGGGGCTTGGTTACAGTACTATGCTATTTGTATTCAATTCACATTAACACTCAGAGTCGTGGGCCAAACATACACTTCCTCAGAAAATCCACAAACCAGGTGTGACCATTATTACCCAGAGACTGGGTCTCTGGGGCCATATGGACCCCCACAGGGACTGACTGTGCAGTGTGAAGTTCTCTGTCCTAAAGGGCTGTGGTTTAACAACATTGTCAGCTGTGAAAGGAATAACCTCGATGGCCACAGACTGTTTAACCTTTTGGAGATTAAATCCTGTGAGAAGAGGGTTCCAAGCAGAAGCTATAATACCTCCCCTGGCAACTTGATCTGTGAGTGTGCAAACCCCCTGTTTAATCCATGTAGCAAATGCAGTGAGGATGTGGTGGCAACCAAGCCACCACTGGTGCCTTAAATGGCTTTTTACCTGGACTATAATTCTTGCACAACCCCATCTTCACGTATATCCTGCAATGAAATAAATAGGTTGCCATTTGGAGAGGCAACTGCTCCTTGCAACATCCTGGAAGTGACCGTTGGTGGTGTCTGAACTGCAGGAGGGATGGAGTGGCTCACTATAGCCTGGCTGTGTGCACAGCACTGCAAAGGCATGGTGAAGTTCTCCCACCTGATGTGCTGCCAGAGTGTCCAACAATGTGTCTGCATGGTTGGCTGAGTGCCACTGGGCAGCTGCTTTGATTGACAGTTGGCAAGAAACTGTCAAAATTGTCATTTTGTCTGCAAAACAGATGAGTTTCCAGATTGAATGGAAGTGTCTGGCCTTGAAGAGAGGTAACCAGCATACTCAGAAGTGAGACTTCCATGAACAGAAAAGAATGGGCAGAAAGGGATCCTGAACTCACTAGGGGAATGTGAGGTGATCTTGTTGTTTTGCAGCTGCTGGATAGAGCCCATCTACTTCAGTCTGCAACGTGCTGGGAAATGGACGTGACTTCTTGTCATGTCTTCCTAGAACATGGAGATAAAGGAGACTGAAATTCTGGAGGGCTATAGAGAAAGAATGACCAATAAGTATAAGGTGATGTGTATGGCAACATATCAACACCTCATCCAGGTATAAAAGAGCTGTGATTAATCCCAAGGGATCATGGTGTAAATGACCCAGTCACTGGAACGACTGTAGGCAATGATTTTGTGATGTGTCCATCCCCAGGCTGTGAACAACCCCCTTTCTCCTGGGTTTGTAAAAGGTCTTTCAGAGTCAACATAAAACCAGAGACCTTGATGGCTCTCCCCATCCTTAGGCAAGACACTCAGTGGAGCTCTGAACTGTAGCTGACCCACATGCTCACCACTTGTATTTCAACACAATGAAGCAGATAAATGCTTGTGTAAAAATTTTATTTTCTTTTGTTTTCATACATGGTCCAGAAGAGCCACTAGACTGAAAAGTCAATAAAAGACTTATTTTCCTTTCAACAGTGTCATCATTACAGGTCGACCTGCTAGAAGGCAGCCCCATGGAGATGGACCTTGGGGTCCTGGTGGACAAGTTATCAGCAGGACAGCAATGTGCCCTTGTGGCCAAGAGAGCCAACAGTATATTGGAATGCACTAAGAACAGTGTGTCTAGCAGGTCAAGAGAAGTTCTTCTCCCGCTCTACTTTGCCCTTCTAAGACCACACCTGAAGTGTTGTGTCCAGTTCTGGGCTCCCCAGTTCCAGAGGGACAGGGATTTGCTGGAAAGAGTCCCAGGGAAGCTACGAGGATGATGAAGGGACTGGAACATCTGGCATATGAGAGACTGAGAGATCTGGGGCTGTTTAGTGAGGAGAAGGCTGAGAGGGGACCTGATGAATGTCTCTCAATACCTGCGGGGTGGGTGTCAGGAATGGGCCAGTCTGTGTTCAGTGGTGCCTAGGACAGCACGAGGGGAAATGGCCCCAAGTGACAACACAGGAAGTTCCAGCTCAAGATGAGGAGCAACTTCTTTGCTGTGAGGGTGACAGAGCCCTGGGCCAGGCTGCCCAGAGAGGCTGTGGAGGCTCCTTCTCTGGAGAATTTCCAGCCCCATCTGGACACGTTCCTGTGTGACCTGCCCTGGGTGTTCCTGCTGCGGCAGGGGGGTTGGACTTGATGATCTCCAGAGGTCCCTTCCAGCCCCTGTGATTCTAGGATCAGTTGATGAGTACTAGAAACTACAGTATTAATGGAATAAATGTCATTGTTGCTAATATCTTCAACAAATGATGTTAGTGAAAATAGGTTCTTCCACAAGCAGCAGAATTAATGAAACAATGTTTCTTGTGTATGTGTATCTCGGGCACTAAACAAGAGTGCCAACTTAGGCTTTTCCCAGAGTTGTGGTATGAATTATGTCTCCCCTCAACACGGATTCTCCAGTATCTGGTAAAGGGTAACTGGAGCCTCTCTTATTCTGGTTGATGCAACCAATCAAGTCCCTGTCTTCCCCCAGGCCATAAATTTTCAGGAAACCTGTACAATTCTAACAAATTCTGTTGAAACAGATTCAGAAGTTGTCAGGGGGGACACAAAGAGATGAGCTGATACACACATAACTTGGATATTGTAAATCCCTATTTTCTTTGGAAACCAAAATAGAAATATTCTTCATAGGCAGATTTTTATGAAGAAAATGGTTATTTATAGAAATTTTTGCACTCTTTTCTCTTTTATAAAGAGATCAGCTTGGCTTTTCTCCTCTGTTTGATTTATGACCTATAGGGAAGGAGTGTTTAAAGGTAACTTGCCAAGGATATTCAACAATTGTCTCTCCTTCTCTTACAAGTTTTATAAATTATTGTTGTGCTTCCTTTTGATGAAAAAAAGCTCACTGGAAAGTTTTCTACATTTTCACTTCTAGTATTTTGCTGCTCATTTTTCCTGAGACTTTGACTGAGGAATCTTTAAGCTGTTTCACAAAGACTGTATGAATAAATTCCAGGGTCATCATTTAAATTTTTAAACAGATTTTCTGAAGGCTAAATTCTAAGCACTAATGTTAAATAAATGGTTAGCAAAAGTTCACCTTTCAGTTGTTCTGCTTTTTCTTACCTTACTCATCCTCATCTTAGTAGACCATCTGTCATCAGACAGTCCCTCAGCCTAGGCAAAACCTAGCTTGCCAAATTGAAAATAAAAAAACCCCAACTTTTCCCAAAATCCAGTTTTCTTTATGCTCAAGAAAGAAGGAAACACTTTTGACACAAGCTCTTTTGCCCTCTCATCGGTCCTTTCTATTACCTGGAGGAATGGTGGAAGGCTTTGAGTATATCAGCCCAAGAAAAAGTCAAGCCCAATCTTAGTGAGATTTTTCTCTTTTTACTTTGACTAGACCAATTCAAGAATCAGGAGTGAGGTGTAGCACTACTGTTGTGGGCTAAGCTGGTGATTCTGCCTAGGAACAAGACCTCAAATCTCCATGTGTCCTAGGTGCATTGTAAAGCCCAACCCTGCTCCTCATTATTTCTGCCCTTTTGATTTTCAAAGAGAATTTAAACAGCTCTTGTTGTGGCTGGCACCAGTGACAAGAGAAATGTTTCTGATGCAGACAGGGTGCACAGTGTTATTTCTTAGCCTTTTTCACCCACTGTTTCTCATGGTGTCTGTGCTCTTGGAGAATTCTCAATCAGCAGAAAAAGGGCTGACTTCGTGCTGACTTCTAAGACACTATCATTCATCAACACCTGCATCTCCCCTATCTTGTTCCATAAACTCCAGAGTTTTTTTATTTATTTTATTATTTTTCCTTTATTCTCTAGTACATTTTTGCACTTGCTCTGTGATGTCTCAAAAAGCTACAGCATCGCACCAACGTCTCATTGGCTACTTTTTTATTCTTCACACATCCTGTGTTCTTTGGTTCATGATTGAATTTACTTGGCAATTCAGCAG
>NW_009954546.1:898525-901269 GCF_000747805.2 Chaetura pelagica
GCACCCACAGCTCTGGTCCTCAGTGGTCTTCAGGCTGACAGCCTAAAATTAGAGGAGTCCTTCACCAAAACCTAAGCTACTCCAAACACCAAAGCTGGGTGAGAATTTGTCCCAGGCCACTGTGGTCAGGAGAGAAAGAAAAGGCAGGGAAGGAGAGATGGGCATCAGTGACACCTTATGCTGATAGTTTTCAAGTTGCAAAGGCTGCAGGGCTGTGTCTATTTCTCATCTCTGTCTTTCATTCTCCTCCAGTCTCCTTGCAGCAATAAGCTGCCCCAGGCAACTGCCTCCTTTGGCTGTGCCGAGAGCTGGCGCAGCTGCACCACCTGGCCCTGGGCTGTTTGTGCTCCCCTCTGCTCTGTCTGCTGAAGCCCTGGCAGCTGGTGCTGGAGTGATGTGAAGTTGACAGAGGGTATGTGAATAGCTCACTCTTGACTGACAGCCCCTCCATAGCATTGTCTGTCAGATTCATTATCTGTACTTCAGAAATCCCTGGAGATCCCATCACCATTTCACAGGGTGTCTTAGAAACATATAATGAAGTTCCAGATCCCTTTCCCCAAGAGATGGCAATCTATTTCTAAGAGAAGAGACAGTAGGGTGGAATCAGCTTAGAGATGTCCCAAGGGAAAAACAAAAAAAACCAAACCAAACCAAACCAAAACAAAAAACTACAGACTTTTAAAGTCTGGAAAAGACACAGGTGCCACAAAGTCTGTCTGTTTCCCTTTTGTTATCACAGTTTCCTTGGCATCCTTTGAAAGCAGTGGTCTCCAGAAATGGACCATCAGCTTGTGCTCCAGGCACAAAGTAACAGAGTGCATTGTGTTGGGTGAAGACCCAGAAACTTGGGTTCCAGTGCATGAACTTGCAGATGTTCATTCTGTTGATATAATAATAAGACTAAGATTTATTACTATTATTATTACTATTATTGTTATTACTATTATTATCATTATTATTTCCAAAGCAGCTGTCAAAGAGAATGTGGGGAAAGAGACTTTTAAGTAGCGCTTGAGCAAGGAACGATTACTCATGGAAAATTCCTTCTCTGAACTTTTCCAATTTCATTAACAAAGGAATGTTTATAAAGTAAAACCCTGCTTGACACACTGACATTTCTGAGTTAGGAGTTGCTCTGGTAGCAGTTGAATTTGAGGTCATGCATGAATTTGAGAGCACGTATTACATCCGGGTGCAGAAAGGACCTGCCTGCAGCCATCAGGAGAGAAAACGTTCCTCTTGTGGCAACAGGGCAAGGATTAAGAATATGAATGAAAGCATCTCAGATGGCTTGGTGAAGGCAGTTCCTTGCTCAGAATATTGGCTGAAGTCTTTATGAATTGGGCAGAAAAAATAATTTTATCTTGGGCAAGAGTTTGCAGTCTTTAAAAGAGAGCTGAATGCCATATTGTCTGTTGTCACTTATAGTTATTCAGTGTCTTCCTTGAGACAGTGATTGGTTGTGTAGAGAACAGGTTCTTGACAGACTTTCCAACCTAAAATTGGATCCTCATTAAAGTGAAGGCTAATGTAATATTTTTGTTTGTTTTACCCCTTTTTCTGCTGCTTGCCAGTGTTGTTTCAGCCAATTTTGAAAACCCCTGTGGTCTCTTCTTCCTACAGAGTTATCCTAATTCCACTTTGTTTGAAAATCTAGCTGTCTGTAAGGACAGTCCTATGCCATTCATGGTGTCCTGCTGTCTATTTTTAAGAAGTAGGTTGACATTTTTCTCTTATAAGGCACCACACACTACTTTTGCAATTGATAGGCAATTTGAACACTTCTATCATCTTTCACTGAAGAGAACTTTTCGCAAAAATAAGTACTCCTATCCTCATTTTGCCATTGAAAATGAAGGATTGGAGAATTATCCGAGGCCACATGTGGATAGAGTCAAACCCTGAAACTCTTCCTGGTGCTGGCAAGGAGCACAGCATCTCTTCATCTTCTACAGTCTAGGATAACATGCTATTTCTAGTCTCTACTAGTGATCATCTCTTCCATGGCATATTCAAGCCTAACAAGAATGGGAGAAGTATGGGAAAAATTGGTTGAGATTTCATGTGAAATAGGAAGTACCTGTGATTTCTATTGGAGAGGACTAACAGTTATGGAAAGAGCTGTGACAGCTGTGAGAGTAAGAACAAACGGGAATGCTTTCAGTGCATTGTGCTTGTAGAAGAAGGCAGGCATGTATCTGTTAGCAAAAAAATCATATAAACAGGGCTGCAGGGACAGAAAATTTTCTCAATGTCACATTCCTAAGAGAAACTTCTCAGGACACCGCAAATACAGTTTCCCTCATGCTAATGCTATGCAGACTAGAAGCTTGTGCCGTGTCATTGAGGTACTCACTCACTAGTTATGAGATACGTATTTTAGAAGATCACATGAAGAATTAAGCATGAAGGTGCCATTTAATGGTACAGTTCTGCTCTTCCTTTTTTTTTTTTTTTTTTTTTTTAAGGCA
Organism: Chaetura pelagica; assembly: GCF_000747805.2. NCBI lineage: Eukaryota > Metazoa > Chordata > Aves > Apodiformes > Apodidae > Chaetura > Chaetura pelagica. The sequence continues at coordinate 901,000 of NW_009954546.1, forward strand.
GACTCCCTGCTGAGCATTTACTCTTTGGGGTTAATGAATGACAGTAATTACATGAAAATCCATTTGGACTTCTCAAGACGCTGAATTTGCAAACTGGCAATACAAATACTTTAATACTCATTTAAATGCACTGTAATTGCACTTGCTTCTAAGTAGTGGTGTTTTAAAAACTGCCATTTATAAATTCTAGATTTCCCCCTTCCCTCCCTCCACTCTAACATCAATCCTTAGCAATGCACAGCATTTCTGGTTGATGTCAGTCTTGATAAA
>NW_009954546.1:901280-921740 GCF_000747805.2 Chaetura pelagica
AAAGAGCTGACCATAAAGAATAATATTTTCCATTAAAAATTAATATATTCCCATGCCACAGGTCCTTGTGTAGAAGCAATAGAATGGTCTGTATTGTCTGACTGTCAGCAGCTCCATTCCTGATTTGTGGTTTACCGAGGTTCTACAAAGTACTGAGAAAATTACAGTTTTGATACCTGCCATTCATTAGTAATATTTATATAGTCATTAATTTACACGTTGGCAAGTGATGGTTGCAGTATGGCTAGCTGTCAGGCAGGCTCCCAACATGAAAGAAAGGAAATTACCTTTCCTTACAGAAGGAAAATAACCAATTTTTGCTGCCTTTCCTTCATCACTCAGTTTTCCGAAGGGGTGGGCACCATGATGGTTCAGTGTAGGAAGGACATAGCTTTCTGCAGTTCTGTGGAAACCTAGAGCAGCAGAATTGGAGTCACTTAGCCCAGTTCCTCAGTGCTGCGTGTCCCAAGTCACATCACTGTGCTCAGAAGCTAGCTGAGTATCGTGTTCTCCTCCCTTTTACTATGATGAACACTCTAGGACATAATTACTCTTATGCATAGGAATGTTCTTTGCATTTCCAGACTAAATACAATCTTGGAGACTTTAAAGTCCTCCTCTGTCTTGGCAACATTGTTATTTACCTTATATTCTTGTAGGAGACCTACAAGAAAACTGAGGAGGGACTATTTCCCAGAGTATGTAGTGATAGGACAAAGGGATATGGCTTTAGACTGAAAGAAGGTAGATTTCAGTGAGACATGAGGAGAAAATTCTTTGCTGTGAGGGTGGTGAGACCCTGGCCCAGGTTGCCCAGAGAAGCTGTGGCTGCCCCATCCCTGGCAGTGTTGAAGGGCAGGTTGGATGGGGCTTGGAGCAGCCTGGGCTAGTGGGAGGTGCCCCTGCCCATGCAGGGGGGTTGGATGTAGATGACCTTTAAAGTTCTTTCCAACTCAAACCATTCCATGATCCTATGCTTATATTCTGGTTCTTAAGAATGTGGGTTACAGTTTTATTCTCTGTTTTCAAATACAGACTAGCAAGTTTTTTCATTGCACCAGACTTTGCGTTGGAACAGTTTAAAATTTTTATTTTCTTTCTCCTTTCCATTTTATCTGATTCAGAAGAGTTTAGCTAAATGATTTCTCACCTGCAGAACTGACTTTGTCAAAGTGCTAACACTTTGCAAAAGTTGCTTAATATTAGTGAGATTTTATTTCAAAAAGGAATAAAAGCAAGACTAAAAAAAGTCTAGTGTAATATATTTGATGATTCTTTTTTTTCTGATTTTTCCATTTTGTGTTGGATGATAATAATGTGAAAGACAAGAGCGTGTGAAGCAGAAATGTTTTATTTTTTTGCCAAGAAGTAATTTTTTTCATTATTTTCTAGTAGGCTGTTCCCAAATAGAATGAAGGACAGCTGCAACTTGTCTCCTCCAGAAAGAGAGAAGTGAGACCTACCCATGAGGTCAGATGAAGTATTAGAAGAGATCTTTGTAATGAATATCTGTGAAGGAAAAAGCTAATTGTCAGCCAGCTTAAGAATGCTCTATTTTTCTGTTATATTTTGGGGTATTGGAATGAAATATCTTTTTTAAAAAAATTTTTCTTTTTTAAATTTTTTCTCCTTCACCTTTTCTCCCTTTCCCTCCCCATCCCCTTCCCCTCTCCCTCTCCCTTTCCATTTCCATTCCTATATAGGAGTTCTTGCTTCTGGGCAGAACTGACCCTGATGGTTTAATAGCGTCCTGGGTTTCTATTCTGCTTGCTTATTCTGTATTGGGGCAGAACAGAGTTTGGTGAGAGCCTTACACACAGCTAAAGTTGGGTCAAATATTTTGTTGCTAGAAAGTATGCTTTCTGAATGATAAACACCTTTACCCCCCCATTTGTGAGGCAGTTGAATCTAATTCAGCTTCAAAATTCTGTTTAAATCTAATCTGGAGAAATCGGTTTCACTATGAAAGTAGGCAAAACTGTATATAAAAAATTTTGCCCAACAATCTACCAACCCTTGCACATATCTCAGCATTTTTATTGAAGTTTACCTGCCCTGGCTCAGGCATCTATAAGGGAGATCTGCAAAGGTCACCCCACCCACCAAAGAGCCATTCCAGATCTTAATGTCCCCTAAAGCAAGGCCAGCTTGGATGGGGCTCTGAACAACCTGATCGAGATGGGAGTGTCCCTGCCAATACAGGGGGTTGGATCTAGATGACCTGAACGTTCCTTCCAACCCAAACCACTCTATGATTCTATGATTTTTTGATTCTGTGATAAACCAGCCATTTTTCATAGGTCAGGAGGTGTTACTAAATCCTGGCTTGCATAACCTTGTGTACCCACTGTCAATACATCAAATACAAACCATGTGTACATCATCTGATCATAGATACCTGGTGCATTTTTGCACAGAAAAACGTTCACACATTGATGTTTATGTGGGTCCACCACACACAGAAAAAAGGCCAGATACTCATACTTTGCACATTTCCGTTTTTTGCTTCTCAAAAAGGAGATTTCTAAAAGACTGGTTATTTTAGCAAACTGAAAGGCACTCATACAACGTGCTAATACTCTACACATTGGGAAGAATGAGAGAATTGGATTTTAAATGAGAACTCTTTAGGTAAACTCACATGCTTGAATGATTAAACTCAAGGATAAAAATATCTTTTACAATGTGTAATTTTTTTCCTTTCTTGCAATAACTTTAACACAGGAAGGAGAGGAGGGAGGAAGAGAGAGAAATAAGCTTATATTCTTAATTTTCCTAACCCATATTGCATTCCAGAACTATAAGATGTGGTAAAGACAGGTAAGCAGATTAATTTAGCAGACTTCCAGACTTCTGAAGCAAAAGGGGGTGGTAAGAACATTTTATCATTTCTGACATATGGAGTGTGTAGTACTGACTGCAATATGGAATGGATGATCAAAGTAATGTTTTCAATAGATTCTAGGAACATTTTTAGCCTTAAAGTAATTAGTAAACTTCAATTTAAAAGCTGAACCCTAAAACCTTAATTTGGACAAAGCGCTCCTACTTGGGTGCAGTAGTAACTCACTCACAGGTCAGAATTTAATATAATTCTTGACCCAGGCAGCTCAATGTCTTGGAAGAAATGACTAAAAAATACTTAGAAAAATACCTTCAAGGGATGAGGATGAAATTGAGAGCTAAGCACAGAAAAAATAAGAACTAGGGCTTTGAAATAAAATTGAAGCTTTGGAGAGCCTTCAACTATTTTGATTTATATTTAAACATTTTAGAGATTGGAGCTTTGATTAGCTGAGACCCTCTCCAGTTCCCCCTCAGCCCTGATTTATGGGCAGGCTGCATCTCAGTAAAATGAAAGCTAAATGAGGTGTTCTTTAAAATTACCTTTGAACACTTAAAGAAGGCAAGGAGGAGGGCAACTTGCCTGATGTTGACATGAAGGGGAATGGGATATGATGGTGGCTGTTTTTAGGAGCCCAAGACTTTTGAATACTGGGGAGGGGGGAGGAGCAGAAAGAACAGGGTGTCGAGGGGTTTCTAATTGTTATATGTGATATCAATAATATGTGCATCACTTTTGACTGGGAATTGCACTAAGCTGGGCTTGTTAGCACAAACCAGGCTGTTTGTGCACGTTTAAGAAAAGAAGATTTTTGTTTGTTTGATTTGGGGTTGTTTTTTATGTGTGTGTGTGTGTTTTGTTTGTTTGATTGGTTGGTTTGTTTTTTTCTTTTAATAAAATTTTTCTCAATATACTTAAGAAATGAATTTATTGTTTTGGGATTTACAATCTATTGTTTTAGCCAAGGGTATTTCAATAGAAATCTTGTAACACACAGGAAGCAGATAGAGGTGATTTGTGATGAATGAACCCAGTGGCCCATCTTAGATCAGCATCCTTTACTATTAAAGTGGACAAAACCCATTGCGTATCATGTACATGTTAATTTCACTTGACCACAGTCTTCACACTCCTCCACTGGTTTTGTGTTTCGTGTTCCCATCCATTTTGTTAGAAATCTCAGAACCATAAAATGATAAGGTTGGAAGGGACCTTAAAGATCATCAGATTTCAAACTCCCTGCATGAGCAGGGACACTTCACACCAGACCAAGATGCACAAGCCTCACCCAACCTGGCCTTGAACACCCCCAGGGAGGGGGCAGCCGCAACCTCCCTGGGCAACCTACTTCAGTGCCTCACTACCCTCATGGTGAAGAATTTCTTCCTGATGTCCTACCTAAATCTCCCCTCTTTTGATTTAAAACCATTCCTGTAGTCCTGTCACTGCCCTCTCTGGTGAAAAGCCCCTCCGCAGCTTTTCTAGAGCCCCTTCAGGCACTGGAAGGTGCTCTAAGGTCTCCCTGGAGCCTTCTCTTCTCCAGGCTAAACACCCCAACTCTCCCAGCCTGGCTCCAGAGCAGAGCTGCTCCAGCCCTCCCAGCATCTCTGTGGCCTCCTCTGGACTCTCTCCAACAGCTCCATGTCTCTCCTGTGCTGACGGCTCCAGAACTGTGCACAATATTCCAGGTGGGGTCAACCAGAGCAGAGGGGCAGAATCCCCTCCCTGGCCCTGCTGACCACACTTCTTGTGATGCAGCCCAGGATGCAGTTGCTCTCTGGGTTCCAGCACACACTGGTGGTTCATGTCCAGCTTCTCATCAACTACCACCCCCAAGTCCTTCTCCTCAGGAATGCTCTGCAGCCATTCTCCCCCCAGCCTTAATTTGTGCCTGGGGTTGTGCTGACCCAGGTGCAGGACCCTGCACTTGGCCTTGTTGCACTTGATGAGGTTGGCACTGGCCACCTCTCCAGCCTGTCAAGGTCCCTCTGGATGGCCCCCCTTCCCTCTTGGGTGTCAACCACACCACACAGCCTCATGTCATCAGCAAACTTGCTGAGGAGACACACAATCCCACTCTCCATGTCTCCAACAAATATGTTTAACAGCACTGGTCCCAGTACTGACCCCAGAAGGATACTACTCGTCACCTGCCTCCACTCAGACACTGAACCATTGATCACAAGTCTCTGGGTGTGTGGCCATCCACCTAATCTCTTATCCACCAGGTGGTCCATCTGTCAAATCCACGTCTTGTCAGCTTGGAGGCCAGTGTATCCAGTGTCAAACACTTTGCAAAATCCAGGTAGATGACATCAGTTGCTCTGCCACCATCCACCATCTCTAGCCCTGTCATAGAAGGTCACAGAATAGGTCAGGCAGGATTTGCCCTTAGTGAAGCCATGTTGGCTGTCCCAAATAACCTCCTTATTTTCCATATGCCTTACAGAATCACAGAATCACAGAATACTAGGGGTTGGAAGAGACCTCAAAGATCATCTAGTCCAACCCCCCTGACAGAACAGGGTGCCTTAGCAGGTTTTCCAGTAGGATCTGCACCATGATCTTGCTGGGCACAGAGGTGAGACTGACCAGCCTGTAGCTCCCTGGGTCTTGCTTTTTCCCCTTTTTAACCGCCTCCACTCCAGGATGCATCCTGTGAATGACTGCACAGAGGTATACATGGGGTCAGTGTCACAGGCCCACTAGGCTACCACTGATGGCTCATCCATGGAAGAAAAAGATCTCAGGTGCAAAGGAAATTGCACATGACAATTGTTTGAAAACAAGTCTTGTAAATGAAGTAAGGAATCTGACGTAAGCGGATGATCCCTGAGAGAGTGGTAGCTGCAAAAATTATGAGTTAGGTCATGATGTTTGTAGAAAATCTTAATATTTTGCAGCTGGAATGTGCATATAATGGCACATTCCTACCTCATCTTCTTGCTGAGATCAAAGGCACAGGTACAAATGATTACTGACTGCCTCAAAAACTTCCTTGCAGATATTGTGGGTTGGTTTCTTGACAGTCTTTATGATGGCAAGATAAACTGTTGAGGTATTAGGAATGCTGAAGATTGAAACTAAATATTGGAGATTGTTTAATATTTCTAGTTAGTTAAACAGCCATAGGGCATCTTGGATTGGATTCAGCTTCATAGCTTGGACACAGATCTCAGTTATCCTCTACTCCTGTCATTGGTCTTTGCTTGCCTGACAGCCCAATGATGGGAATCCAGGATCTTTGACTATATAAGTGTGTTTCTACATCAGTGTCACCTCAATTCTGCAGTTGTGATCTCAGCATTCGGATATTTTCCTTGGTCATTTCTCACTGACAACTGTTTCTTCCCAGTGGGGAGCAGATGGGCCATGGCAAACCTTTGTCACTTCTCTGAGATGATAATACCAACTTCCACATCAGTCCTGAAGGCAGCTGCAGTCTTGTGCCAGAACATTGTCCCAGCAAGCTAGTCTCACTAGCTCACATGCATGCCACTGTCCCCTGGGACATGCATATGGGTGAGTTGCAACCTACTTGTGATATGTCTTGCATTCCTTGTAGGGTTGCTATTCCAGACACATGCAACATTTTTGCTGCTACTGGTGTGGCTGCTCTCAGCCATTCTGGGAGAATCATTATGGTCTAAGGAGCACAGTTACTATTTTTGTAACTACTGGCATCAAATAATAACATAAGTGAGGTTGCCTCCAGAATTAGCCAGTTTTTTGTCTTTCTTCTTCAGACATTTGTCTACTCTTGTCTCTCTAATAGCTTTCTCCTGTGTTAGATCAGAGTTGAGCCTTTTTGACACATCTTTCATGGACAAACCAAAATAACACCCATTGTTTCATCGTGCAACCAGCTGGACATATGACAAAGTTGTAGGGGAGCTGCACTGGGACTGGAAACACAGAACCCGTCCTCTGTGAAGTTCCTGGGAGGCAGTGAGGGTCCTAAGAAGGACCACAAACTATCTTGTCTGCCTGAATCAGACCAATGGCTAAACTAAAGAAACAGGCAGGGTAGAGGAAAAGGACATGGGCAGTCAAGCAATATCCAGCCACAGTTCAGGAGACTGCTAAACCTGTTGGCTCTGAATTGCAGGTGCTGTTGGTTCTTCCAAAGGAAGTACCAGTAGTGGGGTTGCCCTATGGCTGGTGCAAAGGTGCTTCAGCCAACCCCAGAGAGCATAATGCAGTGGGGCTGCTCCCAAATGACAACACAGACAAACAGAATGATCTCTTTTGTGAAGAACAGAGGTTCCCTGTCTGCCAACAGCTATCAGGCATGCAGTCTAAATGGATATCTCACTTCTCTAAAAATGGATTACTTATTTCTTTGCAAAGACAGACTAGGCAATAAAAAGATTGCAAAGATGGGATAGAAACTACCAGCTTATAGCTGGAGTGTATGAAATGGGGTACTTTATGGTTTAAGTCATCATGTCAAAGCACTGCTGCAGGATAAATAGGAGAAAGTAATTTCTAGAAATGGTTCTGAAGCAGTTCAGAGGATTTAAGAAACAAAGTTGAGCACTTCTTTCTCCCTTAGGTCCACAACTACCCCTGTCTAGCTGCAGTGATTCTCACTTAGTTAAGACCCATTCAGCAAATAATTTAAATTCACCTGTGTTCAGCAAAGCACAGAAGCATGTGCTCCATATTAAATATACACTGAAATCTTGCTCCTAGGAGCCTACTTGCCAACATGAAGTACTGCATCTAAATTCTAGAAAAAAATTATCTGAAGACAGGGGGGTTTGACCCATGTTGTTCAAAGTGACATCACAGTTTAGATGTGTACAGCAACTGCAATTTAAACTTAGGGTCTAAATAACATAAACTTTGAAGCAGGTATAAAATCATCCTCCTCCTTGGACTGTGGGAATCACCTTTGCTCGAGCTTCGTTCGGATACTCAACATTTTATGCAGGAATAAACACAGTGATTTCTAAGGACCTCTGTTATATCCACATGGATTTAAGTGAATCTGGTGGTTGTTAAATATATTTTAAAAAAAGAAAAAAGAGATACCTCTTATCTAGTCCCAGATGCAATACCAGACGTGTGCTGTCTGAAGCTGGAATACCTGAATGTGTGGAACCAGACTGTCATTGCAGCTTGTCTACATGTCAATGTCTGGGTAGCAAGGGATGAGTACATGAAATGGTTGTATGCATGCAGAAAAACTGAATTCTTACAGTTTTCAAAGGTGCAAAAGTTTAATCTGTGCAAAATTCTGTGAGAATACCAGGTCTAAAATAACTGAATATTGATTCCTTCTATGTCTGGAAATATCCTGGAAAATACAATTCTATTTTAACAGCTCCATTACTACTGAAGTTCAGGCAAGTCCTGCCACTCATTGCAGTGTGAGCAGAAAATTGTCATTAATTGTGAAAAATCACACTCTAAATTCAAGTTGTCCAAAGGAAGTCAGGGCAGCTCAATTTCTTCCTTTCCCTGACAATTCCTGTCACAAAATGAATGACCTCCCATGATGTGCTGCATGAGAACACAGTGAGTCAAAGGCAAGAAGAAGGTAAAATGCTGTTTTCAGAGTTCAGCCTATCAGATTATGTGCATGCTTAATGTCAGATATTTTCAAAACAGACTTTTCCTATGATGGCTGCTGTCACCATCAGACTATACTTATGAAGTGAGAACTGGAAATTAAAGATTTCCCAACAAGTAGTTCATAGACAGAAAACACATGAAGAGAGTTATTACTTCTGATACTTACTGTTATTATATACTATATATATATGTATAGTGTATTATACATATTCACACACAATATACTTTATTACTATATTCTGATATATACTGTGCTCTCTGGGACCTAATGGATTAACAGTTTATCCCTGAGTTGGAGGAATGAGCAATGCAATGTATCTATCAGCTCTATGCAGCATGTACATTTGCCTTAAAAATCACAGTTTGAGTGCTAGTCACAGCTCATTGGTGTGTTTTAAAGTGTGTGACAAGATAAAGGTCTGAAGTGATGGTTTGGGTCATGATACCATTATTACATGCCAATTATAATAATAAAATAGCAACAATGAAAATGCCGCTCAATGACTGTACTAAGAATAGGTTGACTGTGAGGTAATGACTATGTATCTTCATTAGAAAGACACTGAGTCTGAGAGAATCACTTCTAATGAACAATTGCATATTAACTAGCAAAGGATGACTTTTACAACTGAATCTCAAAGATGAACTCATTGATACCATTGGATTATTAAGAACTTATGTATTGATGTTCAAGAATTTTAACACATTTGCTTTCCTTATTATGGAATATGACAACAAAAGTGCTGTGAATAGCAATTTCCTAAAGATAACCCTAATAATGCTAATAATGCCATAATCTTATTTAATCTAATTTAGACAGACAGCAAAAAGACTGACTTAGAACCACTTGTCGTTTGTTGGCGGAAAGGTTCTCATTATGAAAATTAAATTGCTTTCAAATTCCTTTGGCACACTAAAATCAAAGCCACTCACCATTTACAATCCAGTCAGGAGACCTGTATCTGCAAAATCTTCAGGGAAGCACTAATGTGTTGTGTTTAATAGGGATGGATTTAAACATCTGCTTATAGACTTTGCTGAAATGCGCTTTCTCAAGCTTTTGGGCAGGGTCTTGGTTTTAAATGAGATTAATTTTACATTCACATCAGGATTATTAGCAGAGTCAAAGTAGTTTCCTAATGAAGTCTGCAAGTGACTACAGGAATTCACAGGAAAAAAGAGAGAGTAGGCGAAGGCCACACGGCAAAGATGCAGCCGAAATCAACTGGTAAAGCCGGTTTGCAATACCAAACCCTAAGCATATTAGTACATTTTCTTGACTCCACATGTACTTTTAATATCCTGCATTAGAAAGAAATCTCTTGAGATTTTGTCACCCAAGTATGGACTTGCCTCATTGGTGTTTAGAATAAATTCCATCATCAAATATATCTAATTTAGATCCACCCTAATGTTTCAAGTAATTTTCTATGTGCTTAAACAATGGGAAAATTGACAGAGCTAATCCTGTGTAAGACTAGTTACAAGGAAGAAATGTTTTATAATGAGGGTGGTGAAACACTGGCCCAGGTTGCCCAGACAGGTGGTAAGTGGCCCATCCCTGGTAACATTCCAGGTCAGGGTGGACAGGGCTCTGAGCAACCTGATCTAGGGGAAAGTGTCCTTGTTCACTGCAGGGGGGATTGGACTAGATGGCCTTGAAAGGTCCCTGGCAACCTAAACCATTCTGTTCTGTAAAAAAGGAATGAAAACTGACTCCTTTAACTGCAAGTCCCATTTTGTCTGTTATATAGACAGCTTTGTATTTCAGTCCTATCTTCTTGTGTGTGAACAAAAGCAGGTTTTCTGTCTCTCACTGCAGAGCTGACATGTCCCTGGGAATAGGAGCTGGACTCTTGTGGATAACACTTCACACTGTGAGCCTGCCTCTTGTTGCTAAATTTTTATTGGTGGTAATGATCAAGAGAAGAGAAAAACAGTCTAAAATCTGGACTATTTCTGGTGCTGATAGCCAGGCTAAAAATACCTTTCCTGCTCAGAGACACAGGAGAATGGATGTCATAGAGGTTAGACAAGCATGGTAGTCAATATGGTAATTTTCTCTGAAAAGTCCCTTTTCAAAATCAAACTGTAAGTTCAAAGGAAACAGGATGGGCTGGATTCACAAGGGAGGGTAAAATGCCATGTCTACTGCAAAATTCAGTGGTGCTGACAGCCATGTCTTTCAGGAGACATCACAGGTGGAGAGTGTGGGGATGAAAATAGGACTGGGTGATGACAGGAGGAGAAGAGAGGAACGATGGTGGGATCCTGTGCTAACTCCAGTAGAAAAGAAAAACACCTTTCTTTCCTACCTGAGCTGCTTCCCAGCACCAAACAGGTCGAAGGAGCAGCAATAACGGAGCACATGCAGTAACAGTGCCTGGTCTGGGAGCAGTGGTCAGAGTGGATTCCAGCTGTGTCCTTCTGCCAGGAGGGGGCAGGATGAAATGGCTGAGCAGCCCCAGTGCAGCTGATGGGAAACTTTTTACAGTGGGAAAGGAAGAAGAATAACCACCCTTTTTGCTATTTAAAAAAAAAAAATCCTTTCTCAACCAAGTAATTTTGGAAACAGAGAAACGCAATATAATTCCCCACAATGCTGCTTCTCTGGAAAGCAGTGCAGAATATGCAATTTTCTGTCAGAAAGTCAACAGCTTTTTGTTGCTTGCAGTATTTCAGCCCCAGCAATTTTCTTCCCACAAGCCTCAACATCAAATGAGAAACACACCCATGTACAAAAGAGGACTGCATTGCAGATACCAAGTTGGATGACCATGCTTGGGTAAACCTGAGTCAGCTCTCCCTAGAGCTGGTTGCCAAAGTCACTGTGGGTGACTCCAACTCTTGTCTGACTTTTTCTGCCTGCCTATGGTGTTAGTGCCCACGGGGAAAGGCAGGGTGTGAAGATGCCTCAGGCCATGCCACAAGTGTATGGAACATGGTGGTGATGAGACCTGTCACTTGGGAGTCCCTCTGTGAGCATCTCCCTCCCAGGATGATTTCAGCAGACCATGGGATGATTGTACTGCTTGATTTATCCCTGGGTCCACGGAGATTCAAATATTCCCACCTGCCTTTGCTCCTGCAGAGACTTGTGGAGGGGAGCATACTCCTTTGGGATGCCTTTGCCACAGAATGATCCCAGGGTGACAAACAGATCACTGGGGAGAGTGAATGTCAAAAATAAAATTAAAGGAAGACTGCAAATTACAGTAAAGTTGAAGTCAGGACTTCCAGAGAGCACAGTCTGTCAGGAAGACAGATGCTTTTTATAGCATGCCTGGCATGGCTGATGGCAAAGACATTTGACATTTAGCTCTGATTGAGTGGCAGGTGCAGAGATGGAAGCGAGAGATACTGTAAGCAAATCACTTTGAAAGTGGAATTAGGAAGGGGCTGCATTTGGGAAAAGGTGTGTAGCTTTGGCTGGACTCCTTGGCTGCTTCAAAGTATTTGAGGGGCTGGATCTGAAGCCCCTTGACATGACCCTCCCATCCCTTCATGGATAGAAAAATGTATTCCCAGAGCTCCAGAAAAATGAGTTTCCGTCCTCAAGGGCTGGATTTCCTGAGGGAGTCAGATTTGCTTGTGTGCAATGGCCCTTCAAGACCTCCTTCCCCAAATGATCCCGAGCAGGATTTGGTCCTCAAGAAGGACAGATGGTGCAACAAGGATGAAAGACCTCCAAGCCGGCACGAGTCATGGCTGGGAACCACATCTTTCCTTTGCCACTGAGTTACTTTCTGGAGGGGAAATTGGGTGACATGCAATGTAAATTAAGATTGAGAGGCTCTATCAGTTGCTCTTCACTTAGGAGAGCCAAGCCCCAGCACAAGAGTTTGAACAACTGGAAGTTCATTGAAGCAGAAATAGGTTTTAGGGTCTTATTTTCTCCATTTGCAAAATGTGGGAACCAACATAGGCACTCCTGTCACTTCTCAAGTGTGACAATTTGCCTTTTGAACATGCAAAGTGATGAGTATTACTCTTATTATTAAGGCTTATTCCCTACCTGACACCTTTTATCTGTTACACTTGTAAGAAGCCCATGGCTTTTGGTTGTTACCTCTGAGTTGCTCATGTACTGCACTAGATCCCTGCCCAGGACCTAAAGTGGGGATAATATCCCATGGTGGTGCAAACCCCTTGTTCACTGAGCCACATTGCAACATCAACACCAGCCCCCATTGTCCTTGCTTTAGCTACAAGGGCGGTGTGTCCAACATTGTTCTTGTTTCAACAGCAAGTGCAGTGAGCTGGGAAGGACCAGTGTTTTCTGGCCTTGTCTACTAGAACAGTGAGTCCAGACAATTGGGTGCCTCTTGTCTTAGTGCAAATACAGTGAATTGGGGTGATCAGGCACTCTCTAACTGTTCCTGGAACTCTGTTGTTTGCAAAACACACCTGGGACCTGTCCTGCTCAGAACACAAGCCCACTCTGAAAGGTCCCAAAAATGAACCAATCTGAATCGTGGCCACCATGGTAAAATAATGACCAAAGTGAATAATCCTGAGACCCTTTAAATATTGGTCCTAAGAGGGATGCCCCTTGGAGGTCCCTGAGATTGCAACATGCAACAAGCTGTGGTCCTGCGTGCCTCACAAAGGAAGTTGGTTTATCCAGCTGGGAAGAGTAAGTAGCCACCATTTCTCTTATATAGGGGAAAAGTTAATTGTATTAGGTTATTATAAGTTGATTCCATGGGTTAAGTGGGTGTATATTGCAACTTCTTTTGTGAAAATAGGTACCAAAATTTAACATCTTAACAGGTTAACCTCTATATCTGTGTCTGTGTGCCTGTACGTGCAATTTAGTTTAGAAACTGTTAGATCTTTAATCAAAACTCTGCATTGATTATAATAATTTTTTTTATTATTGATAAAGCTGCTCAAAAATCATATGATCTAATTTTTTATTAATTATAATAGTGTCAATCACCCTTAGTTTACTGCTATTCCAAGTGACACCAAACCCATAACTACATGTTAAAGAACTACACTAAAATCTCTACACACTCTTTTAGGCATAAACTGTTGACCACGTCTGGGACCAGGAGTGGGTCCAGCTGCACCTAGATACCTCTCCGGGAAGGAGTTTAGAAAGCAGGGGGTCGACTCTAAATCTCATGACTCAATGGCAGGGCCTTCCTCATTCTTTTCCCTGATTCCTGTGCAAGTCACTCCAACCTGTTCCTGATTCAGTCTCCCCTGTCCCTGTACAAATAATGTCATGAATTATGTTGAGTCACACTTTCATAAATCTGCATTAAAACCACCTGATATCTTTGTTGATGATTTTTCAAGTGACCTAAATACCTTCCACTCCGATCCATGACATACTCCATGTTGATTTAGTTTCTATGTTTGAATAATCACGGTGTTTCCAACCCAGATCTGATCCTGTGACTCATGAGAAATACTGGTCACTGTGCACTGGGGATCATTGCTAAAGACTGAGAGTAATTCTTTCATCAGCTACCACTTATCACAGGAACCTATGGGTATATTTTTTCCAGATTCCCCAGAGCTCCCTAATTTAATTTACCATTTTTATGAGGTCTTCCTTATCTCCAAATATACTTTATTTTTTTATTTATTTCTCAGGATACATTTGGTAGAAGGATCTAAGTCCCTCAGTAACTTACAGTCATCATTAATTTCATGACTGCCAATTATTAGTGCTTACACCTTCTGTACAAAGGCATAGTATTTGTTACAATAAATAATTTTCTTCTCCAGCATTTTGTCAGGCTGTATGTGTTAGTGGGAGTCTTTCTCTATCAATGCAAGGATAAACTATGAGTCTTACTGTCACAGGACAGGAGAGGGAGAAATGTGAGCTTGTGTGAGATACTTAATTAGGAGTAATGGCATGAGGGATGCCCTTAGGCATATATTTTAATCTGCATATGGCTAAAGATCCTTGATTGGAAGATGAAGACAGGGAATGTGCAATGTCGAACACTGGCTTTGGAAAAGAGAAGAATTTAAGAAAAATTATTTGCTCAAGTATTGTATTTTAATTAGGGAAAAAGAAAATAGCACTTTTTTTAGTTGTTGTTTTTGCTGTTTTGAAGTGAAACACTTTGAACCGTGGAACAGAGCCAAAGCGTTTGAGGAATGGTTTTGTTTCAAACTCTATTTGACTAAAGTGCTATGGTATTTCATGGAAGCTGTGATTTGAATATTCATCATCTCCTGTAGGCAAAACTTCCCCCACTAGGTTTGTGGCATAGGCTCTTTTTCTTATCTCTCTCAAAATCAAAGTGTTGAAAAATTCATACTGCAGGCCAGCTGTCTGGAGGCCTATGTGTAATTGTACTCCTGCTTCCAGCAGAGAGAAATCTGTGTAGTGCTAGGAATGATGTGTTGATGTTGAGTTTATACCTTGTCACAGGCTCAGTATGCATTTATTGGAAAATGCATCTACTTTCCCTATGCTTTTCTTTCCATCTGAGGAGTGGGAAAACAGATTCTGGACAGAAATTTCTTTCTGCATAATTTTCCAGGGTGGGGGTGCAGAGGTGGGATTTCAATTTCATTGTCATTTTCCATCTTACATCTCATTTTTAATTAATTCAATCCCCCAAAATATTTTTAACATTGTGCCATAGGGAAATTGGAGTTTGCTGCTAAACCTTCTGTTATACGTCATGGTCTCTCCTTATTGAAGGAGATTTAAGCATTAGGGAACTCCTTTTGGGAAATCTCAGACAGTGAGATGTTAGGGGAGATGTAGTCTTGCTGGTGAGTCTAGCTTCAAGGTGAGAATGGGACTGCAGGCATTGAAATTAATCTCTGAGGCCTTCAAGACATTTTGCCTTTAGCCAAAAATATTTGCCTGTTTCTAGCATAAAGGCAATTAAAAAGGCAATCTCTGTGGAAAGTAAGCTAGTGTTAATTACAAATTAGACTTCAAATTAGACTAATTTCCTAGTGTAAAGCTACTTCCAGAGAAAATGCAAGCATGGCACTATTGAAAATAATATTTTGCTTATATTTTCCTTTTTTTTTCTTTTTTTTTTTTTAAATTGTGAATGTTATAGGGGAGGTACTTTTCATTTCTGTATCCATTGGCTGGCTCTAGTGACAACAACAGCAACAATAATGATGATGAAGCTCCTTTGCCTGAGATGTAATGGAGAGCAGACTTTACCAACAGTCCACAGACAGAAGTTTTAGTTGTTCTGCCTCCTGCATCCCCTGGATCTAATGGAGAGGGGTAGGGTGTCCTATGCATGCAACACATGCAACACCTAGGGAAGCTGGCTGGGTCTTTGCATGGCAGAGATTTTCAGGACAACAGGCGACTTTGGGTGCATTGCAAGCAAAGCCTTCAAAGCATCTCCTGAGATCCTTTGTCTTCTACCAGAAATTACTGGCTTACTGCAGGGATTACTGGGTGAAACCTCATCCTTGCTGTGATGCTAATGTAGAGACACATGCTCCCAGTGGTTCCTTACCAACTAAAGAGTGAAAAATCCACTTTTACCAGCTGTGCTTAGTCCTGTGTTTACTCACAATAAAACATCATTAAAGGGGCCTAGGCTTGTTAAGGTCGGCTTTGTTCTGATGAAATCTGTCCACAGAATGTGTCTGGGAGAGCCCCTCTGGCAGAAACAGCCACTGCCCTGAGTTGCCACCCAGTTGTCTGCTCTACAGGCAAGATCCTGCTCATGCCGGGGGACCACCAAGGTGAGCTGACCCTGCAGGCTTGGGCTGATGAATCAAATCATGACCTACTGTAGAAACAGCTTGTGCTTGTTCTTTTGCCCACACTGGGCAAAAAATCCAGCTGGAGGCTGCAGCCTGTGGGGAAGTCTGGGGGCAGTCCCTTCTCCAGGCAGTGTGTTGGCCATGGTGCTGGCCACTTGCAAGGTAGCTAACATAGCATCATGCATGGTGACCTGACCAGCCTGCTCTTGTGTGAGCAGCAAAATTAGTTCAGAGCTGCAGAAATTCACTGTTCCCACTTGAGCAGTTCTGGCTTTGCTGCCCTTCAGTTTTTTGCCACTCCCTCTCCAATGCTTTTTCTGCTTTAGTTTTCCTCCCTCAGAAAAAAAAAAAAAAGATAAACCTTTGTCACAGTTTGACTCAGGTCCGACAACAACGCTCTCGATCCCCTCCCCCTCCCACCCAGGTAGGGCAGGAGAGAGAGAAAAAGAGAGAGACTTGGCTGGATTGAAAACTAAACTACACAACTTTAATTAAAACACTAATGAATGATACAAGAAAATATATACAATTATATACAGATATATTCAGGAATGGGCAAAAGCCTCTCGCCTCCCCCCACCCCAGCAACTCCCACAGCACTTCCCTGAACTGGGAAGAGTCCCGAGGAATCCCGAAGCTGCTGCTGGAGAAAGCAGAGAGTTATGGGGGTCAGGAGATCTCGAGCCTGAGGATCGACGGTGATGGATGAGCAGAGTCCTCCCTGGACGCCGGCCATGGATGGAAGAGAAGGGAAGAAAGAAGAAGGAAGGAAGTTGTCTCTGTGATCTCTGACCTTCCTCTGAGCTTACGTAGATATATGGAATGGAATATCTTTGGCCAATGTAGCTGTCCATCTAACTCAGCCTCCTACGGGGGGGTCACAGATCTCCCCATAGTGTCTGAGCCGGCAGAGTACAGGTGCAGCCTTGAAGCCTCAGTAGTTAGAAAAACATTCCACTGTCTTATCAGCCTAGCAGAACACACTGTTGCTAGTTACAAGAAAGCTTACTAAAGGAAAAAAAAATCAGTAAAAAGAAAAATTGGCTTTGTCCTGGCTCAAACCAGGACAACCTTTTAGCATGGTTGTAAAATCTTTGTCATTATGATCTTTTATATTCATAGTGGTTGGTTTATATTTGTATCAACTACTTGTAAGTTTAGCTGAGGTCTGTTAAAAACAATTAATATTCTAAGTATAAAAATGCTCATATAGGACATGATCCTGCTTCTGCTGAAATGGGTGAAACTCAGTGATTTAGACAGGTTTTCTGAGGAAAAAAAAAAAAAAAAAAAAAGTGATCCTGAAGAGCCTAAGTGAATTTGTACAAGATTGTTTCTACTGGAAGGAGTCAGAATAAATTTTACTAATTGCGCATTCAGTTTGCTAGACTCAGATGAAATGGTGTGCCTATGTGCAGAGCAGAGAGCAGGAGCTGTTTAGCAGCATCAATAACTAAACACAGGGAGGGAGGAATGCAGAGAAATTCTATGGCAGATTTCTCCTTGCAAGATGATTTTCTGTGAGACTGTGGAAAGAGAGCTCTGCTCTGAGATGTCTCATGGCTGCAAGAGGTCAGTTGTAGTGCTATGACTCATCCCAAAGCAAGTCTGGGGAAGGATTAAAAACTGAGTACCAATCACATAAAGGGGAAAAAGAGATTATTTTTTTCTAGGGAGGATCCAAAAAGAAAGCTTTAAGTAGTTCCATAAACTAAGTTTGAAAATTAAGCTGGTTTTAAAGAGACTTTGGAATATGTTTAGATGTGTGATAGGTATGTCTTAATTACTGTGTGTTCTGCTTTGCATAATCTATGTTTAATTGCCCAATTTTTAGAGATTCTGAGGAGCAGCAGTGTTCACTGGTTTGAGTTCAAGTTGAAGGACATCAACACTGAGAGAATTATTGAGCCTAGCACAGCTGAACTAGGAAATAAAATACAGTGACATTTCCAGGTGAGGGTTCTTGTGCACATTAATTTACAGCTACCTGCAACGTGTTATGAATTGACCATCCTCAGCTATCCATCATCCTAAAGCAACTAGAAATGTGGCCAGTCTGGCCAAGATCACAAAGAGGTAGTAATAAATACTGTGAAGTTTATTTGAGTGTACACACAGGAGATTCTCTGAGGCAATGAAAGGGCTGGACCCAGCATGTCATGTAGCAGCTCCCATCACAAGGAACCCATTGTCGCAACCTCCTAACAATAGCACTGGCATTTCTTGGATTGCCTCCATTTTGCCCCTAGACCTTTTCCAGTAAACCTTTTAACAGCTCTCACACCAACCAGTGTCCCCCTGACCATGAGACTCGGGGAGCTCAGTATCACCTAATGTACTTCACTCAGCCAATATCATCACTGTTAAATCTTTAATAGCAGATGTTAAATGTTTTATGTAATGGAGAACTTCCCTTCACCCCTGCTCAAGAATGATATTTCTCCCTCTGTGAAGAATAATTGCAAACACTTCTGACAATAATTAATTTTCTGTTAATTATTTTCTATTTTTGTACAGTGTGTTCTTTTCATTCTAGTTCTCTAACAAATTTGGCGTTGAGACCCCTTCACCCTTTCCATCTATTCAAGCACAAGGTTCCATTCTTCATTAAGGCTATTTTAAAATCTGCAAAGAACTGTTTTCCAGATGTGGATATGCACAGACAGTAATTGCACTTCATGATCACTTCCAGCTGCCCTAAATGCCTGCCAACAAATTCCCATAAGGAGTGCATGTTTTGTGCTGCAAATCAGGGAGAACATTGTAAAATGATAATGTGTTGCACACTGCAGTACCTACAAGAGTTATGGACTTTATAACTGAACTAATTGGAATTAGGCTTTACTTTAAAGGTCAAGAAAGTGACAAAGATATGCAATCTTTGTAAATTAATCTGTTGGGTTGTTTCTGGGTAGTATTGACTACCTGTTTGTTGAATAACTTTGATTTTTGTGAATTATATATTTGAATACTCTGTGGATGCCTTGCAAACTTATATGCCACGGATATGGCCATCTCATGTTTTGAATTTGGATGTGTAATGAGACACCACATATTCTTTTACCAAGTAAAACATTTGTCTCCTGGAACTCTTCTAGTGTGACCAGAACTTGTAGCTATGGATCACATGTTCTGCTGGTGTTAATAGCTTCAGTTTCACTGATACCAGTAGAGATATGTACACACTGCTAGAACTGAATTTGGTCCTATATTTTTGTTATTTTAACAATGTAAGTTTAAAACAGGTGTTTATATGGTTCCAGTGCAGTTTTTTCTCTTTTTACTTACACATCCTTATGATTCTTGGCTGAGATAGTTTTATGTAAGCAGAAAACATAACTTAAGAGACTCAGCATGAGTAACATTCTAACCAGCATAGCAAGCGCTTTAACAATTTTCAAATAATAATAATTTTTAAAATCTGACATTGGTAGAACAGAATTAAAAAAAAAAAAATGTCTTGTAACATCTTGCTCCAACATTTGAAAACCTGTGCACCCAATAAGCAATCCCTACCAGCTCTCTGTACAGGCTACTCTCCATTGAACAGCTTGACCATGACTCATATTCCTGGAGATTAAAAGAGCAGAGTCACACTTTCAACCATGCTTACCACCTTAATGTTGTGCCCCAAAGCTCAGCTTTCTTTTTGGCAGCCAAATTCAGAGTTTGGCTTTCCTCCATAACACTGTAAATTGTGGAGAACCAGAACACTGCCAGTACCTGGAGCAGAAGAACCCCAAACTGAAAACTCTGGCTAGATGAGCCCACATTTTTTTAAATTAAAAATTATGTTTTTTTCTTTCTGTGGTGAAAGAAGGGTTTGCACAGCTAACTTCTTTGGGACCTCTCCTGGACAACCTGGTATACTTGAAGGAAATGCCTTCTGAAGTCCATGTAAGTTGGTGGATTGCCAGCCTGAAACAACAAATGCTTCCTTGCATGTCCACCAAGCCATCATGGGTCTAATTCATGGATACTGCCTTGCTGTACACACGTGTATGCCTGAGAACATGAACTGGAACCTTATTTGTAGTTCTGAAGGACAGAGTACAGGTGGTTCTCGTGGCTTTTTTTGTGGAGTAGCTCCTTATGCATGATGAAAGCCAACAGTCATTCTTGAGTCATTGCTGAATTTGCCAGTGATCTGCAATTTTTCCTTCCCCCCTGGCTCCAACCTCCTCTCAGGCAGCTGCAGAGCCAGCAGGTCTCCCCTCAGCCTCCTTTGCTCCAGCCTGGACACCCCCAGCTCCCTCAGCTGCTCCTCCTCACATTTGTGCTCCAGACCCTGCCCCAGCTCCCTTGCCCTTCTCTGG
>NW_009954546.1:922302-946815 GCF_000747805.2 Chaetura pelagica
GGGGGTGCTCAGCCTGGAGAAGAGAAGGCTCCAGGGAGACCTTAGAGCACCTTCGAGTACTTGAAAGGTGCTACAGGAAAGCTGGGGAGGGGCTTTTCATCAGAGAAGATAATGATAGCACAAGGGGTGATGGTTTTAAACTGAGTGAGTGGAGCTTTAGGTTAGATAGTAGGAAGAAATTATTCACTATAAGATTGGTGAGGAATTGGAATGGGTTGCCCGGGGGAGACTGATGATGCCCCATCCCTGGAGGTTTTTAAGGACAGGTTGGATGGGGCTTGGAGCAACCTGGTCTAGTTGTAGGGTTCCCTGCTCATGGAATGGGGGGTGGAACTCGATGATCTTTAAGGTCCCTTCCGTCCTTAATGATTCTATGATTCTATGAGTTATTTCAGGCTCATGGAATCTTATACTGCCTGTGCACTGAGCTGGCAGGACAGAAGCCATAGACTACTGAGGCTGATGAGCCTGTTCAAGCCCTTTGTTGAGGGAATTGTATTGTTTCATTTGAAAGTCCAAAAGGTAGATCTGTTCTTTTGTTCCTTTTGGTCCATAGGCAGTGATGAAAGAAAGGCTCTGATTCTGCAGCTTTGAGATTAGAGGTACTGTCCTTTGGAGTGTTTCCAGAAAGTAAGGGGACCAGCCAGGGTGACTTTTACATCTGAGACCTGAAAATTGAGCACCTACACCAGAGGCTAAGTTTTTGAGACAGAAAAGAGCAGCAGATTCCCCCAGAAGCTTCTTCAGGCCACCAAGGATGGATGCCTAGGAGTAAGTGATGTGAGCACCTCCTCTTTGATGGTGATGATGCTAAAGTGGCTCCTCCAGACATTGTATCACGGCCTTAGTGCAGAATCTCTGACAACTTCAGCCAGCATTGATCATGGCTTGATGCCTGATTCAGAGCTGAGTGCAATGAACAGGAGGCTTTCATTTGACTTTCTGTTGGGTTTTATGATGAGCCCTGTTACATAAATAATAGCCTGTCTGCATGTGACATTATCAGCCTGATAATGCAGCTGCAGCAGTCTTTTCTCACAGTAGGTGGAAGCCACTGGCCAGAGCAACCCTGTAGGCAGCCCTTGCCACATTTTAGACAAAGAAAGTGCCTTTCTTACCATGGCATTTGTCTTTGTAGGTGGGAAATCACTTGTAGAGGGTCATGGGAAGAAGAATAACACTCTTTTGTTATTAAGTTTTCTTATAACCACGCCTGTATATGCTCCTTAATAAAAATTCATCAGCAACATTAATTTATTGTGCCTTCATGAAAAATCCTTTATTCACAGCTCTCCCACACTCAGACACATGACCAGGGTTCATAGCTGAAGATACTTGCTGACGCACAATTCATCAAGGGCTCTTTTCAACAGTGAGCATTTCTGATGATAGATTTTTTACTCTGCTCTCCAGCTGATCCAGCATTTCTGCTATTCCTGTGTCTAGCCCAGAATCTCTTGTTTTTTTTACTCTCCCTTCTGTTTAAACATATCAGCTTCTTAAAGTTAAGGCTTATTGAAATTTCAGGAGGAAAGACTTTCTGCGTAAAAGTACAGTTTTGTCAAACCTTATTTTTGGCAAGAAGATGTCAGCTATTCATACTATCACACACCAAGCTTTGCAGGTGAGATATTCAAAAGGAAAATATTGTTTGGAGTGATAATTTCTAAACAAGATGAAATAATGTGTTACAGTACAACCTAAACTGTCATTTTTAGTTTTCAGCAAACCCCCCCACAATTTAAAAGAAAACATAACTTTGTTTTGAAATCCCAACCTGAGATAGTTTAGATAGTTTTAGTTTTGGAATGTATTGGAATTTCATCAAGTGAGTGGTGTTTGGGGTTTTTTTGGTGTTTTTTTTTTAATCTATATGCAGGATTTATTTATTTATTTAATTCCACTGTCACTTTTTTTTAATATTAAAAAGGAAAGTCTTTACTTGCTTTATTTTCTGTTTTCAGATCTGGTCTCAAGATCTGGATCACTGTACTTATGTAGAGCTGCTCTTCACTGCAGAGGATTTACTAATATCTTCCACTCAATGTAACTAAAAACTATAATGGGAGTACATTATTTTACACTCATCTAAAAAGGGCAAGTTACACAATTTTGTTACAGTTATGCAGAAGGCTGACACAGAAGAAGCCAGCAAAACTCTGTACCCCTTTGATGTCCACAAGAGGTGGACAGGTATTATTGCTGAAGCATTCCTTCATTTTTGCAAAGTGCAGGGGATGTCTGGCTGAGTGCAAGGACCATTTTCAAGACTTGGTCTTTGCAAGGCAGGTTGTCAAAGCTGGCTGCACCATGTTGTAGTCCTTCTGCTGCCTTTCTGCCTCCCCTGCCTACATTTCTGGCCATGTCCACAGTGCTACTGCTGCTCACTGCAGCACTGCTGTAGAAGCCCTGCCAGTCTGCAGGGCCTCACCAGGCTCGTTGCCTTCTCAGCTCACACACTCCTTTAGAAAACAATTGTTCCCCTTTGTACTCAAACTGATAGGCCTGTGAAACCTGTTGGGTTTAGAGGGGAGTTTAGACAATAGTTGAGTGGTCTTTCATGATAAACCAAACCCCCATCTGTAGGTAGAAAACCAGCAAAGCTCTTGTGTTCTCTTGACCTTTCTCCCCAGATAATCAATATCTGTAGGCTGTCAAGCCTATTAAACTCTGTGCCAGTAGAGAAGCTGTTTGATAGACTCAGTTATTTTTATTTTTTATTTTTTTTTCCCACTGGAAAACTGAAAACTGGAGAGATCCAGTGATCCTCTCAGTAAATTCCTGCAAGATGCTGCACTGCCACAGAGTCTTCCACAGCAAGCTATGCAAGGCGAATGCCCAAAATAACAGCTCTCTAGCCATGATGAGAATAGTGAAGAAAGCACTTACCACTCTTAAGCCAAAATCAATAGTAAATTTTTTTCCTTAGCTCAAAAGGACAAAACTATTTGTTTTGCCATCACATCAGCAGGCCATTCCTGGAGATGAGCTGCATCCATCAAAGGCAGCAGCGCCTGCAGCAGCAGAATCAACTTAACTTCACTAGCCTCTAATCATAGAAGGATTAGGTAACTCTATCTGTCCAAAGTGGATAAACAGTTTCAATTGCCTACCATGGTAAGTGGGGCCTGTTTTAAATTTAGAAACCTTTTGCAGCCTTGGGCAATATCTTTCATGCAACCTTGACAGCAGCAAAGTCCAGCCTGAAACCTTGCCCAATGTTTGATTCTTCCTCATGAGATGATACTGATATTGCTGAGAAGCTGAACATTTCTACAAAGTGCTACGTCTCTACTAATGTAAAAAACCCTGCCTATAAAGTCAGCTGTACTGAATGTTTGCCTACTACTTCCTCTGAATTGTGGTCTTATGCATGCAGATGCCTTCCCATGTTATTGCCAGAGTTTTCTCTAGGACATTATTTCAGCTGTGACGATTGCAAGTCTGGTGGTTACAGTTGAGTCAGGATCACTGTCAGAGAGTCACAAACACAGTAGTTTTTGCAGGTAGGGTGGAGGTGGAAAGTAATGGTTGGTGAGGGTAGGGGGCATGTTAGAAACGAGGTTGGGGAGCAGCATGGAAGACATGACTGGAAGCTGCTTTTGAACTGAAGCCTTGATGGACTACCTTGTCCCTGGAAGGGAAATAGAGTTTCATTTGTGAGCAGAAAGAATGTTACTGTTTACTGCTTTTATCTTGAAACATACACTATTTGTCTCTCCCACTGCCAAGATTTATAAAGGTGTCTGTACATTTTTTCATTCTGAATCCGTAATTGTTTCTTCCTTCCTTCTTACTTTTTGCTTTCCACTTTTCCTTCTTTCCAGCTTTCTTTCTGGCTTTCTTGCTTTCTTCTCTCCATTTTCACATAATCCTGGTTTGATTTCTTGTCTGTTCCCCAAATACCTTTTCCTCTTTTCAACAAGAAGTTCTCTGTGCACTTCTCATGCCCACAAAGTATTTTTCGCATCTTTCCCAAACTCTCTCTTTTCCATACCTTTCCAATAAATGTTTAATTATTCTAAATATATTGCTGATATTATAGGTCCCAGTAGTTCGGATGTTATGGAAATGCATCTAAGAAATGGCCTTTGCTGAGGACTTTAGAATGTAGACAACTAAGATTAAAAAAGGATAAGAGGAAGAAATGTTATTGCATTCATGGTTAAGATAAGCAGCTGAGATAATTCCTGAATCAGGAAACAGCTTATATCTCAGGAAGTCAGTGAATAATTATTTAAGTTCTGTTGTCTGTGGACCCTGAACATGTATGTAAAACAATTATTTAACTACTTCCTTGACCAACAGCTGACTGATTTATCTCATGTAACACAAGGGGTATGCATCTGAGTTGGGAACTCAGTCCGCATTTCCAGTGACATTGTCTAGTTTCTCTAAAATCACTTTTGGTTTATCTCTTCTCTTCCCCGTGTTTGTATTTTAACAAACTCAGTAAAATGTTACCTCTAGGTATAAAAACACATGTATTCATTATTCTTGTCATTTTTTTTTAAGGTTTTTTTTTTTGTTGTTTTGTTTGTTTGTTTTAAATAGTCTTCTAAGATTATAAAAGAAGGAAAAAATGAAGTAAAAAATAACATCTGCAATCATGAAAACTGCATGGATTTCCACAGTAAAAAAAAAAAAAAAAAAAAAAGACTCAGACAATGGGCCCCATTTAAAAATATCAATTATAATCCCACCAGAGATAATTTTTACAGTGTGAAACTACTCTTTGACACTGCCATGGATTTTTATTAAGGAGTTTATAAAAGAAATCTTAAATAAATACAGCTGGTGCAAGCTACAAGTAGGACTGTATTGAAGATGACAAAATTACTCAGAGAGATAGAGAGTCTCAAAGGTCCCTTATAGGCAGAGTTTGTAATCACGATAATAGCAGTATTGTACACAGCAATATCAAAAAGAAATTGTGACTAGGGCCAAGGAAAGACCTGTGGGACATAGGCTAAAGTTTTCAGGGATCAGCAAAACATGCTGACAACGCCAAACTGAGTGATGCTGTTGACCTGCCTGAGGGAAGTAAGGCCATCCAGAGGTATCTGGACAAGCTTGAGAAGTGGGCCTGGAGAAGAGAAGGCTCCAAGGGGACCTTATTGCAGTATTTCAATACTTCAAAAGGGCTTAAAAGAAAGATGGAGACAAACTTTTCAGTAGGACCCAATGCAATAGGATAAGGGGTGATGGCTTTAAACTGAAAAAAGGCAAGATTCAGACAAAATAAGGACAATATAAGGACAAAATGTTTTACACTGAGGGTGGTGAAACACTGGTCCAGGTTTCTCAGAGATGTGGTAGATGGCCCATCCCTGGAAACATCCCAGGTCCGGTTGGACAGGGTTCTGAGCAACAAGACATCCCTGCTCACTGCAGATGGGGTTGGACTAGATGATCTCAAAAAGTACCTTCTCACCAGTCTATGACTCTGAACTTTACATGGCAGGATTTGCTACAAGTTGACACTGATGGAATGGAGGCACAGTGTTTTGTACTGTGTGTTGCAAATAGTGTTCAAACATGAACTTGAGAGCTATGCAGCATATTTTTATCCTGTTTTTTTTAACTTTTGGGGTTTTTTTTGTGCATGATGCTTGCTTTCTGCAGGAAAAAAACAACCTTTTCCTTCCAAACTGTATGCAGAATCCCAGAAATACTGAGGTTAGAACATGCTTTCATGGTGCTTTTTCTGTTTTCTGATGCTCGTCTTTCCCGCTATTACCTGCTGTTTCAGCTTGGCCAGAGACTGTCTCAATACAAGTTCCAGTGCGAAGGAAGCGAAAAGGAATGGGGAAGGTATACACTAACCAGATACCCTGGCCTTTCCCAGATAATGGGAACAGGATGGAACAAAATTCTCTGTTATAGGTTGCTTTTTTATGCTGCAGAATTTGCAGGTTTTCCATTTTCCTGGAAAGTCCATATTTTTTTTTACAGAAACACTACAGCAGACTACATCTCCTTGTACATCCCTATCTGAATTAGCCCTGTGCCTCAAAGTTTTGGCTGTGCGGAGATCAAGTTGTGTCAATATCAGTTCTTTTGCAGTCACCAGTTCAGCCCTACTAGGAATATTATTATTATTCCTTCTTGCAAGTTGAACATTCACGAGCCTCTTTTTGTTTTTATGTTGTTGTTTTAAAAGAAGCCCTTTTTTTTTTTTTTTTTTTTTTATAATGAGAAGGTGTACCAACGAGTCTGTAAAATAGGAGAAAATATTAAAACCAGTGAAATAAAATATTGGCTTCATTACTCAGGTTCTCACACCTTCTTCTCAAACTCATGCTCACTAGTGAACAGAAGCAATAGCTTGCATAAAACTGTGTGTCAAGATAAAGGTGTCCATTTAAAGTTGGAATTCCAGACAATAAATTGTTAAAATGAGTTTCTCAGGAACAGTATAAAGACTTCTACAGGCAGAAATTATTTAAGAAGCAGGAGAACCACAAGAGTCAGAATATAAGCCATTTATCAGCACCCTGTAAGACATAAAAAGGTGAAATTCACATAACTATGTTTGAAGGTGTGCTTTCATAGGATTGCACTTCCTATGTTAAAAATTTGCCTTTCTGTAGTGCCCTTAATGGAAAGATCTGAAAACATTTTCCTAGCAATAACCCAGACCCAGTCTGTCCAGATAAAATCATGCCTGAGTCACAGCTCAGGTATCTGTATCCTGACCTAGGTAACATCTTTTCCCATCCTGGCACTGCAGATCAGCTGTGTTTAGGGGTGACATAGATACTACAGCACTGAAGACTACTGTGAGATTCTCTCCCAGACTTCAGCAAATCGAAGCACAATCCTTCATTGTTCTGTTTTGATTTGGTTTGGTTTTCTTCCCAGGCACCTTTGCCAGAGCCATGCAAGTCAGGGAGAGAGCCCAAGATCCTTATCCAATATACCATCAACAACAGCAATTTGAAGTAGCAGGACCTTGTAATACACTTCTCTGAGATACAGGTGCAAGTGTAGTCCATGCCCTATAGAAATAATGACCCATTAAATATATACATCTCTCCTCAGTGCAGTGAGTCCTCCCATCCCACTGAAAAAAAGGGGAAGTTCTTGCCTGCAAGTGCAATGTTACTACTCTGCAGATAAATTATTTATTAACATGCTCATACCCCCTGCCCCCTGCCATCAAATTGTATTTCATACCACGTTCACCACAAGCTGTATGAGGGCTTTGGATTATGTGTGTGTGTGTGTCAAGGCTTAGAGAGGAGCACTGAATTTTCTAATACTAAAGGGCCTATTTCATGTTATTTATGGCCTCACTAGTGTTGAAATGGAGACCTATAAATCGTAAACATAGGCGCACTAATTCTAGCAACAGCAAGTTTTAGTCACATGTAATTAAAACATCCCAAAGTCTTTCAGCTGTAATGTATTTCCAAATGACACCACTGGGACGGGGGGGAAATGGGAAATGGAGGAATCAGCAGTATTTCAAAGCCATGGCCATTGTTAGCTGTTGAGGCTCTGTACAGCACTGGCAGTGCTGCCAAGTCTGCAGGTTTCTTGGTTCTATTTTCTATTACACATTTTAATGGCAGTTTCAGTGATTTCCAGAAGCAGCAGGGACATTCTCTTCAATGGAAGCCATTGTGAACTTCGGGAGATGAATCTGATGTCCACAATGAAGTATACTACAAGCAAATTCTGTGATGGTAACTCCACCATGGATTAGATACACTAGAGAGGAGAAAATACTCCCTTTCCTGAAGGAACTGGGACTTGACTTTTCTGTAACATTTGAAAAAATTTGAGGTCTTTTGCTTTTATTATGACTTCTTATAGAAGCTGAGGATTAGTTGTTTTCTTACAGTCAGGGGAACAAAAGGAAGGTGATGATGTGATGTGAACACTGCACATTTTCAAATATGTAAGGGATTTGTTGTATCTAACACAGGAATAACCTGTGAAACTCAAGCTATTGTTGTTGCCAATAGGTTGGAAAGAACCACTGAAGTGTGCAACAGGGCTTACCACCAATTTGCATCTCATGAAGCCTAGAGTGACAGCAAGAGTAACTTTGTGCAATGTGTTAGTATTTTTTATATGCATATATATTGTTTGACTTGGCAGTGTGTTATGTTAATGGTTGGACTTGATGATCCTAATGGTCTTTTCCAACCAAAGTTATTCTTTTATTTTCTCTACCCAGCAGACAACAGAATTTTAAGTTTTACATGTGTGATGGGAACATTTGCAGCTGGCTAGAAGGGGCTGCTCTCTATTCAGACCCCATGGGTTCAAGGCAACTCTGCAGCCCAGATAAGGCACAGTGAGGATCTGGGACATTTTTGTCTCTTAGAGAGGATGTTAAGGTTCCACATTGCAGGGAACAAGACAGACTAGCACTACCTGCAACTGGGAAATTGCCCCAGTGGGCAGACAGCTCCATTACAGACCATTGCAGTTCCTTTGAAGTCCCTCCTAACAAGAATCTGAGAGCTGGCTCAATGAATCATTAGATTGATCCAGTGTGACAACTCCTACACTATTTTCCAGCCTGGATCTTCAAGCAGCAGTGGTGCTGGCTGTAGATCACAGGAGAAAGGGCCGAGCCAAACCATGCTGCTCCCAGCAAAACCTTGGAGCAAACCCTGGACTGGAAGCAGGACTGGCTCATTCCATGCTGAGAACTCATGCTGGGAACAGCAGTGGGTGCAGGCAAGTGGGACTGTGGATGGTCCCCCAAATGGGACGAGCCCTGTGCAGAGCCTACCCTTAACAAGCTGCCTGTCAAGTTGTGTTCTGAGAGAGGAGTTGTTTAGTTTGCATCAGAATTTCTACTAGTGCCTAATTTTAATGAGCATAGCAGAAAGTAAGTTAAGGGAACAAAATATTAGTAATGACAGGGAAGATGAAGGGAAAATATTATTTTTTGCCGCCAAAGTCCCAGGCATGTGGATTTCCATGCTGACTTATTTCCTACTCTCCTTTTTCATTGTGGTGTTCTTTTCCTCAACAATTCCCAGTGATTCTTATCAGCGGGTAATGAGCAGTGGTTGATACATATTGTAGGAAATTATCTCTTTAAGGAGGTTAAAGTAAATGTAGAGCTAATTGCTGTGCAGTTAGACTGGGTTCATTCTCTGAATTCGACTTTGGTGGTGGAAAGGCAAAGCATTTCTGTGGCAGGTACTATCCATCCTAAAACACAGTCCCACTGGATCAGACCAATGTTCCACCCAGGATTTTTGGAGGCCAGGAAGGTTTTTTTCTGACAGAAGATGCTGCTGGGAACAATGAGGTCAAATTGCTCTATTGAGGACATTTTGGTTGAAATTCAGATGTTCAAGGAGAAAGGAAGGCTTATTAAAAATAATTACACTAATGACAAGAGGCATCATTTGAGAGGGTTTCTTCTAAATTGTCTAAAAAGTTTTTGCAGGGATTTGGTTTGATGTGTGAGGTGACACTGAGATGTCCTTGGGTGAATTTGCATCAGAGAAGGGCAAGTTCCTGAACTCAATGGCTATGGTTGGACTGAGGAAAACATTCAACTAAGGTCTATGGGGACAAATGTTTTCCTAAATTCCTACAGAATTGAAATCTTCCTGAAATGTGCCAGGTATTTCAGGGCCATTCTCCTTGGCTGGGCAGAATGATTACATCAGTGTGTTTCAGCTGTATTACTTTTCCATTAGATGCACTGTCCTCAGCTCCACTTTCTACCTACAGCTAGGGAATGATGCCTTTTTCTGTGTGTGAGGTCTCTGAGCCTGTTATCTACCACAAATCTATCTGGAAATTCTGGAGTAATCCTGTCTTAGATCATTAATGTCAGGAGATAAGTCACTGATCCTTTTAGACTTAAATTTCCTTTTCTTCTCCATGTATTCAAGTGTCTGTTTACAGAAATACTGCCAAGGTCTTCTTAGTAGTCAGCATTCTGTGCTTTGGGTTGATACAGGTGAACCATCACAGTTACATTTCTCACTCTGAAACCCACTGGAATACAGTGCCAGCTTACAAAAACTGTTAAGTGTAATTTGAGATCCAAAGAGTAGGATATCTGTGGCCTCAGTTTATGAATATAAAATGTAAATGTTTAAAAGTTTGCTAAGTGTCTTGACTCCTTTTACAGGTAAAAAGAGTACCACCCTCTGGTGAGTTGTATTGTCCATCACAGACAACTCTCCCACATTCTCTACGTGGTTCTCTGGACAGTCTAACTCTACACCCATTCATAATGATCTTAAGAAGTTTAGATTAATCTCCAGCTTTCACATGGTTAAAATTAAGCTGGCATTAAAAGTCTGTGGATGCAGGAAGTATTTATCTTCTGTTTTCAATGGACAATCAGATCAGACAGGGACAAATGCAATTTTGTTGCTTTAATATGCTGGAGCATTTTTGGCAGCAGCTGAACTTCTAAGATTCTTTAGATATACTTTTCATAGTTATATTATTGAATTTTCCCAGCAAGTGAAATGAGAAACTTACCTGCTTCATGAATGCCAACTTTGCCAGGAGGTAAGAATTTAGTTTCATAAGAAATACTGAGTTTCAGAAATTATTTGCAATCCTCCATCAGACTGCATTGGACAGATTTCTTAATTTGTCATACAATAATGGGTGTAAAAAAGACCTCAGAGTAGCTAATAGATCCTTAGCCCTGAAGTTTGGGAAACTTGTGTTTAAGTGCACATTCTAATTCATGTAACTTCACTAACACCATTTTGTGACTTCAACTGATTTTTAGGATAACTTTTGAAGACCTGGAACTTGATTTTTTTTTTTTATTCTGCAGAGATTCTCAAATTTGTTTGCCCACAAAACTTGCTACAAAACATGAAGTGGAGCTGGAGAGAGGAGGCAAAGAGGCAGAATTCAGTGTTGGAGCCTGAGTCTGTATTTATCAGTTATGCCAGATTTAAGATCTGCAGTCTCAGATCTAGCTGCCTGTTATTCATGCAGAATTAATGTCTGTGTTAAGCAAATCTTTATTCACACTCTTCCAGTCAATTGCTGATTATAAGAATTTTTCTTGATTTTCCTTGTTGAAAAAATGTGTGTTCTGTTCCAGGACACGTTGCTCCTGGGGTTGTGCTGAGGGGGATGTCTCAGTGCTCTAGTTCTCAGTGTCTTTGCTGTAAGGCCTGGAACTCAGGGTGGAAGATGTCTGCTACTGAGTGCTTGGTTGTTGTTTTTTTTTTTCCCTTCCTTGTACTTCACTCGATATTTTTAGTTGCTAAATGTTGCAAAGACAGCTTTTTCAATTAGAAAAGTGACAAGCTCTGCAAAATGAATTCAGCACTTGGAGAACATCAGCATCAATCCTCTGCACTTGCTCACTGACTTTGCTGGATGGGCTTGTTTTTCCTAAACCAAATACTTTGACCTATTTTTCTCCAAAAGAAATAAACAAAACAAAAAGCCAACCAAGAACATTCTCATCTAATGACGCTGAGGAAAAGGCATGTATTCAAATCCATTCCTGTGTCCTAAGCAGACTTGCATTAGTGGACTTGAATCCAGTTGTGGTGTGGTGGCAGGAGAGCCAAGAGACTTCCCTGTGGATAGGGAGTTTTTATTGAAGGCTGTCAGTGCATTTGTAATCCCATGTTTAGTTATGGAGTTAAAGATATTCAGATATGAAGTGTGTCTATCAATTTCTACAAAACTCTGTGTGCCTTATACATGTTTGTTTAACATCTAGATATCAGACAGACCATTGGTTTTGGCCCTTCTTTAACATTAAACAAAATGACCAGTGTTGGGCCTATTTCAAAGAAACAGAACTAGCAGTGCCTAAAGGATAGGCTGATAAATGAGGTCTGATATGCAAATAAAGCCTCTCATTTCTAGGTACTTTGAATGTTAATTAAAAGTGATCTGAGAATGTATGTTATTTGTGTTTATATTCAGTATGGACTTAGATTTT
Source organism: Chaetura pelagica (assembly GCF_000747805.2). Lineage (NCBI taxonomy): Eukaryota > Metazoa > Chordata > Aves > Apodiformes > Apodidae > Chaetura > Chaetura pelagica. Next base: position 934,220 of record NW_009954546.1, read on the forward strand.
TGGTTTTATCATTAATATGTCCATGAACTTAGACCCTTGGGCAAATCAAAACACTGGCAAATAAGAATTATAATACTTGGGTTATTATTATTATTATTATTATTATACTATAAAGAGTTTAAGAATATCCAGCCATTTATCTAGGCAAGGGTTAAGACATGCCTGTACTGGAGGAGCTACCTGGTAGCTTAACAGCCAATCTCTTTCACTCTTTAAGTCATTTGATCAGAAGCTGAAATTGGACAAATTTAGGTTAGAAATAAAAAATGGTAAAATTTGTGATTACAAATACTGGAATACCCTACGTGAGGCTACAGTGACTTCTCCATCCCTAAAAATACTTACGTAAGGCTACGTGAGGCTACAGTGACTTCTCCATCCCTAAAAATACTTAGATTTAGATTAAGATGTTATAGCTCAAATGGAAGTTGCAGCACTGTTATCACAAGACAAGTCAAACTATACAAGCATAAAGCTTCTCTTTAAGCCCAGGGTCTATATTCTATTACTTTTACTGAGAGTGATCATGATATTGTCTAGATGCAGTGCTGGAAACTGCTGTAGGAATGTACTCCCACAGGCTGAGGTCCAAGCATCACAAAAGTATTATTACTGGGGTGTCTGACACAACCGATACAGTCAAAAACCTAAACTAATTGTTTCAAAAATATATAGGAGTCTTAGACATATTTAGCAAGGTGGAGATAAGAGAACCTTTTAGGAATTCAAATAAAAATTAGGATGTTTTGCCACTTTTACCCAAAGTCAAGCAAATCCACCATGTTTCCCTTTGTTACAGGGTTTGCTTGCAGCAATGTATTGCTTTTAAGACACACATTTTGAGACACTACAAGGAAGTGAACTCAGAGACCATGGGCACTGTCCTGGTGATTAATAATTTCTATGCTGCAGAAAGTTCTGGATTTCAGACTGGGGTGTCATAGCTAGATTCTCTAAGGGAAATGATTGGGATTTGGTGCCAGGCAAAGGTAGGAGAACAAAATAACCTAGTTACTCAACTCAACCCAAAACCTTCACTCAACACTCCATGAAACAAGAACACTCCATGAAACAAGAACACTGAGCTCCACACTTCTCCAGATGGGAGGGCTTGATACAGATAACAGGTGCTGATGTGGTGGTTGCAGTTGGAAGCCAATGCAGTTTGAAAAGTATCTGCACAAGATTGTTTTAAGAAAGCCAGTAAGTGATCTGGAAGACAAATCTCACTCCTGATGACTTATTAGGATCTGGGAAGTACTTCAAAACTACTTTCCTCAGGCCAATTCCCAGTCCTGTCAGGTTTTCAAAATGGTTCCTCATGGTGGTAACAGAGAGAAAGGTCTGTCAGTGGGGAACATGCAAGCACAGATAAGCTTCCCCTTTAATGGACTTTTCTTGAAAAGGAAAAACTTTGTTGTTATTTAGCAATAAGCCCACAATGCTGCCTGGGTCTTTGTAGCTATTACTTATGTGGGAAGCTCTAGATGGGCAAACTTTGGAAATTTTAACTTTTGCTTCCAAAAAATTAATGTTTTGGTCCAATATCTCTCCAGCATGCCCTCACTAATGCTCCTGTGATGGGGTCATCTGGCCTAGCTGCTGGAGCCCAAGGAAACTGCTGCCCCTCTGCAACCTGAAGTGGGGTCAGACTGCCCTTAGGATAGAGAATAGAACAAAATTAGTTTTAATGACTACTAAGAGGATTCATTATTGAGATAAATACACCTTGACAGGTCCTATGAGTCTCTGTTTCTTTCCCAGACAGAAAAACAAACTGAGCTGCCAAAACCTTGGCTCTAAGGAAACAGGAGAGGGATCAGACCACAGTGGTCTGCTTGCAAAACAGTGTGGCACAGACACTGACGTCCTTCTTGCCTTCTGTGGACTGGTTCTGTTTTGAAATATTGCTGGAATAGATGCATGTAATTGTTGGGTAAAAGTTAGCTGGGTGGATTTTATGATTCCTATCTATTATCCTATATACAGTTGATGAATGTATGTCTGCTGACTCCTGCCTGTTGAGGATTCAAACTGTAGATGGGCAACGAATTAATTAAGAAAAAGCTGTCCCATCTACAACTTGAGTAGCACATAGCACAGCTCTGCAATATTCTGGGATTTCATTTGAATAAATGGTTTCTTGTTTCTCAGGATCAAAGCTACCCAAGTCCCTCTCACTCCAGCTGCAATAACAGCAGTGCCTGGACTATGTTAAGAGAAACTGTGTATAGTAATAGATGATGATGATGATTCTAATAAATCTCAGTTTTGAAATTACTTTTGTTCAGTTTGGGGACTCCATGTTTTCCATTGTCTCACTCCCCAGACAAGACTGGCTGTTCCTCAGGGCTCTGCAATTCAAAAGTGTCCTTGCCTGCCTGGAAGATCTCTCTCACAACCCTACACAACACCACAGGAGCCCTGCTACAGATCAGGGAGAAAAATGTTGGTTCTTCAGGGACCATAAATTGGGTTAAAGTTTGAGTAACTCTAAAAAATATGCCAAGTTACACTAGTGCAGGTAGGCTTATATTAATCTTTTGTAAGAAGAGCCTTATTTTCAGCACAAAGGATGTGAATATCTTCTGAAAATCAGGTGCCATATAAGTGTTTCAGGTTGCACAAAGAGGAAAGGAAACCAGCAATCATCATTAAAAGTCTTGGACTCTGAGACCATGGCTTATGTCTCTTTAAGGAAGCAGAAGGAGCTATCAATTTTTTCACTCTGATTTTCTGCATATTGGAAAGACCAGTGTTTTGGTCCCTCCAAGAGAAATAGTCTTACATGGTTAGAGAAGTATCAATACAACACAATCTTTAATGAACTCAAATCAAGTTTATTCTACAGAATGGTTGGTAGATTTAGTTCTTACATCCTGGAAAATGTAAGTTAAAGTTCTTTAAGGTACAAGGATCCCTAAATTAAAACTGACTGAATCCAAATTTCACAGTATGATACAACATTTGGCAATATTAGCAAAACCAGAACTTGACTTATAAAACTGGGAATAAAGACAGAAAGGCGGTTTGTTTGGCATTCAAAAGAAAGCACTTCTCAGCAGGTGGAAGGATACCCTTCCTCAGCTCTGAAGCTGAAAAAGCAGTCACAGATACATCTTTCCCAGTATCAGGTATCTGAAAATTAGAAACCTGCAATAACATTTATCTTGCACAGAAAAACATCAAAATTGAGGATTTCACCTCTGTACTTCACTCAGGGGTGATGAAGACCTGTTCTGCTCCTTCAAGAGCAAACATCCACACTTGGTCAGATAAATTGCTCTGCAGGCTTCATTGACTAAACTAAAAAAACCCTCCATTGGCAGGGAGTGGAGACATCCAACTCATATGTGGGTGCCTCCCTTGTGCCCCTCTAATTGCCAACATCTTTGCCTTGTACCAAAGAGACTTGTCCAACTTTGATATGTGCAGAGAGGAATGTCCTTCCCTTAGAGAAGTTCAAAGTTGCCTAAAAGACATCCAGAGCTTTGTATCTTTCTCTTGTGTATTTTTAAAAGAAGGCCAGATGCCTAACGTAGATTAGACTTCTAATTTCCAGAAGTGTAAAGGTAGGTGAGTATGCCAAAATAAATCACTGCAGCTCTGACCTGCACAGTCTGTCTCCATTTATATATGATTCAACTGCAGCTGGAAAACTGCATTTGATTAATAGCTCTGTGTTGCCAGCAAGTTGTTGAGGAGCAGAATCGGTTCATTTTAGTTGCTCTCCTCTGATCAGAAGGCTGGAGGCATGATTTTATAGGGAGAATTAAAAGAATCATATCTATATGCATACAGTGGAAGAGGCAATTAAGGGGAGTTACAAAACACCAAACTTCAAGAGATTGTTAACACAGAAGGAGAACCGCAATTATTTGGCGTGATACCCAGGGTAAAGCTAGCAGCAAGAGGATTCAATTAAGACAGAGAAAATGTGAAATTCGGGCAGACCTTACAGGAGAATTTTCTCAGAAAGAGACCTAAGGGGCTATGGAATAATTTGAAATCCCTGAAAAGGAAGATTTTAAGCCAGGCAAAACAGAACATCAACAAATATTCTAGCGATAACTCTCACAAGAGCAAGAAAATTGCCTGGATGGTCAAACTGTTTTCTTCTCTATCTAAACACTGTAATTCTGCTTCCTGATGCATGATGGCTCCTACAGTGTAAGTCCCTTTAATAATGAGGAGTATATTGTGGTTCATTGATCTTTGGTGGGTCAGCTCTTACTTTTCTCCAGTAAATGGCTGTGCACCACAACAAAAAATCAACTTTGCCCACAAACACACCTGCCTTGGGGGTCATTGCACAGTCCTCATAACAGCTCAGCCAGACTCAGCTCAACCTCCAGACCAGACCTAGCCCCAGGTGAGGAGGCACAGGGTATTTAGCCAGTACCCTGAGTGTATACAGATGGGACACTACAGAAGATACTTTCTTGGCTTGTTTACATTTTTTTTTTCTAGCATCTGATCAAAAGCTGTTGACATGTTCTCCGCTTGCTGGATGTTTGGGCCATAAAGGTCATTCAAGCATCTATTTTGCTAGTAGGTGTGGGGATGCTTGAAAGTGGCTGTGTCAGCAGAAAGGCTCTGTTGAAAAATTGGTAAAGATATTCTCAAGGAATGAGAAAACCAAGCCAGAGAGATCTAGGTGTAATACAATTCTTAACAACACATTTTTCTCTGCAGCAGTTGCAATATAAACGGTGGACTTTCTAATATCCCCCGATAAACATTTAATGGAAATAAAGAGCTGGAGTTCTGGGGGACACCCCAAGCTGTTTATGAATCTGGGTCCTTTTCAGCAAATTCTTTTATCCAAAAAAAGCACATTTTTGAAAGCATTTCACAATGAAATACTTTTTCACATGAAATGTTTCAGTTCAGGAAATGCCAAAGCAATTCATGTCAGTATTTTTTTAAGAAGTATTTTGACTTCTACTTCAAAACATTTATTTTTTTTTTTCTAATTTAAAGATTGACTAAAGTAAAAGGGAAGAAAAAGTTTAAGTAAAAATATCCCTAGATACTCAAGGACATAAGATGATGTTTATTTTTGGAGTGAACAAATTCCTTCAAGTTGACCTGAAATGAAACTGGTTATTATGCTTTTTTTTTTTGCCACGCTGGAAATGCTGAACATATTTTCTAGTAAACCTGCCCTGGATTTTCTCTTGAGTTTTTTTTAGGTCACTGAACAGAAAAAAAAAACCACAACAAAAAAGAAAAGAAAATATCTGTCTCTGCTGTGGAATGTATTGCAAGGAGCAGTTATGCCCTGGTTGGAGATGAAACTGCATCTGTCTCTTATCACTATGACTAACTTTCAGCCATCCAACTTGCTTTTTAAGATATGGAAGATGTACGGACAGGATTTTTTGTACAAGGCAGACTGCAGCAGATGGGTGATGAATGCAGCACTTTGTCTTCGATTTAGCAAAAATAATCTGCTTCACATTCATGGAGATTACATGGTTTTTCCATGAAGTTTCTATACAAGCTTACATCGCTAAAGGCTCTGGTTATGTTTCAAGTAATTAATAACTTGATTATGCTAATTTTTAATCACTCAGGGAGAATCTGAAATATAAGACGTCTCATTTCCTCTCCTTTGACCAGCCCTGTGACATTTAATGCAGTTTCAGAGCAGTTGTATAGCCTTAAAGTTAGAGGAAAACTGTGTCTCAGCAGGTTTCTGATGGACAGCACAGTCCCTGGGCAAGCAACCACAAAGACAGCCTGCAGAAGAGGACAGGCTAGTTCACAGAGGACTCTATGGCCCACACAGAGCAGAACATCTGAGTTCTGGATTTTCTTCATGTGGACAGTTAGCTCTTGGCCCCAAGGATGGGTCCTAGATGAACTCCAGCTCTCAAGAAGATGCTATAATTCAACTTCTTACCCCCTGACCATCTGGGCCATGCAGGGTCCTGTGGCTGTGATAGTCACAGGAACCTTTTTGTGTTGGTGTCATGATAGTAACACACTGCTGTGCTACTGTCACCCGGGATGTGGCCCTGGGCATGGAGTTTCATGTGCACAGTAGGCATGAGAGGCACTGAGAGGCCCATAAGCCACATCTATCTGAAGAGTCATATGGTCCTAGCCCCTGAAGTGTAGTCACAAATATCTGTAAGAAGTATATAAGCCAAGGGCAAAGGAAATCTTTCAAGCTCAAGTTACATGAGATCATTTCAAATCCTAATTTCATGGCACAATTTGTTCTGTCATTACTGAAGCTGTTCTCACACCCAACCAACCAGACAAAATACTTTTCAAGATGGGTGAAAAAGGCTTTTTAGTTGTATTATTATTATTACTGTTGTTGTTCTTATTAAAAGCAGAAAATAAAAGACCATGACACTCAAATTTATCCACCAGATTTGGAAAGTGGGTATCATACGGGGGCCCTGTGTGGAAGGGGTCCTTTCTCCATGTCTCAGATGAAGACATGTAGGACACAAGAGGCAGAGCAAGGCAATTTCACTCCCACTCACTCTTGCCTTGCTGTGTATCCATGCTCCTGCTGCTGCTGGCAACGATGCAGAGCCAGCCTAATGTGCTTTACAGGTATGATCCCTCCCACACCAGTGAGCTCTTAAAGCTTATCAGTGCAATCACACACATTCCTCTGCAGAACAAGGCCAGCCATCCTCACCTCTTGAGAAGTCCAATAAGGCTGTTACTAAACACAGCGAGGTGTTGGGGTTTTTTTAGGCTTGTTTGTTTATTTGTTTTGGTGGTAGTATTTTGTTTGTTTATTTGTTTGTTTGTTTTTTTAAAAAATAATTTTCCCTTTAACTACAACAAGCTATGCTGAAGGAGCAGGCAGTGTGGACTGCAGCTCTGCTCTGTACACCAGGTGGCCTCAGTGGTATGTGCTGCAGTCCTGATGATCTCAAGGTGCAACTGTCACTCCTGCTGATACCACTCTTGTTTGCCATGATCTGAGCATGCTTACAGTACAGTGAAACAGAGCCAAGAATCACGCAACAGGAGAAGAAAAGAGAAGATAAAACACAGGCATGGTTGGGACCCAGCTCTGCAGAAAGTGAATACTGCTGTGTTGTAGCTACCTGGAGGAGCTGAGAGTTGTTATCCTCTTATCTTAAAAGAAATCCTTAAAAAATAGAAGCCTTACCTGCAGTCAAGCATTTTGCATGTTGCCACATAACAGTTAATCATTTAAGAGAAGATTTAGGAACAAACAGCTGACTGATAAACTGGCTGTGTGGGAACCTGCATCGTGTCCCAGTGAGAAGTTGATTGTTTGCATGGAGGGAAGGTACTGGTAAATTTCTCATCTCTGCAAACTGATTTAATATGTACACAAAGCAGGAGTAAATTGGTAAAATCTGCTCATGACATTACAATAGAGGACACTATCAATGCAATGGAAAATTTTGAGTCTTAGAAATATGGTAAGGTTCAGTAGTACAAGTAGTACAGCTCGTAGGTTGTCCACTTGTGGTGGCAGTCATCTGACTAAATGTAACTTTCTGTGAATTTGTTACTCACCATGAATTCTCCTTACTGTTAGTAGTGGCTACTAGTAGCAACAAAACTGCTTAAATATACAATTCATGTCTTTCTAAAATTTATACTTAAGATGCAGTTAAAGGGCTTTATGCTAACTGCAGTTATCACTCACTCTTGAGAGTAAAGACTTCCTAAGGAGTCTAGGCCAGCTGCAGATGCATCAACTGTACTCATCTAGATAATGCAAAATGAATCACATCTGGCTTTAGAGGAAAAGAAACTTTCTACAAGCTGAGGTCATCCATGGGGAAGGATGAAGGAGTGGTGCCTTGTGCTTTTCAGTCATGGAGACCTCTGATCTGTCACTACATGGAAAAAACCAAAATATGAGAAGGTAAAGTATGATCTTGGGATTTTTAGTTAATATATTTCCTGTATTGAAAGTCTTGATATGAAACAGGAATGAACGGCGCCTGGATTTCCAACAGGAGCAGGTGCTAAGAGTGTTTGTGATGTTAATGAGGCAGCGACCATCACTTCAGACAAGACTGAGGGAGTTGGGCCAGTTGGCACATGGAGGGCTTGTTGGCTGGAGACCCAACTGCGAATGAACTGTTGGATGTAATAAAAATAAGGTGTGTTTGGAAAGCCTGAGTGGGGTGCATCAGCCTAGACATCCTTGATGGAGAGAGCTGTCTATTACCAGGCATTTACTGTTGGACCACAGGAGCAGGAAAGAGGGCAATAAGGAATTAAAGAGAACACCTAGAATTAAACCTCCAGTCAACAGAGATTAATTGCAAGGGGAAGAAATCAGGAATATGTAATACCTTAAGTATTCTATTACAGCAGGAAGAAACCTCTACTTTTTGTGACTGGCTAGTGACCAAATTGGTTAAAACAGGTGAAATAATTTAAAACTTTGCATGTCTAGCTTTTGTGAAGGAAAAACACACCTCTCTACTCTAATAGAGCCCTTTGAATGTTGCCCAGAGTGTGACATAGTAGAGGGCAGATGGACAGACCACCACAGGACATCCCTCAATTATCCTTCAGCTGTGACCAGGAGCCCCCTAAGCCACCAAAGAGCAAGTGGTTGGCTTCTAATGGGACAATGATAATTTAATATGTCTTATACAAAAGCAAGGGACTGCAGGAAGATAAAGAAGTACAATTTGAAGATAACAAAGTTACTTAGGGTAAGTTGTTTGTTGGCGAGTTTAAGTGTAAACATACAGTTGAAGAATTAGTCTGTAGACCATGGGAAAGGCCTGATAAGGACAAAGTGAATCAGATACTAGGCATTAGGGAGAAATATTTTTCATTGTTTTAAACAAAGACTTTTTTTCCTCCTACAATGTTTAATTTATCTCTGGAACTAACTACTATAAAATATTGCTGGGCATGTAGTTTAGCAGGAGAAAGGTAAAGTTGGGAACACTCTGAGTTATCTTGCAGATGATGGATGCATAATGGAAATACAATGTAATGTAAACTCTTATACTTTAGGGTATAGAGTCATTAACTGCTGACAGGCTGATGTGGCAAAATTAGTCTGCAGTTGCTCAGAGAGGATTCTTGTGTCTTCCTCTGAGGAACTCTTGGAGGAAGGAAACTGGATTAAAAGCATTGTTAATTGGACCCAGCTCCGGTTTTCCTATATCTTAGTAAATAAATCCTTTCTGCTTCTGACTTATATGTTATGGAAAAAAATCTTATCTCCGACATGTTGTCTATATTTCAATAAGAATAGAAGTTTAATTTCTATGAATGACATTCTTGGGAAAAGGAGAAAGATCCAAACAGAAGCAGCAAGATGTAGGGGACTGGCTGTTTTACAGGCTTGCCTACCTTCAGGCAGCTGATGGAAGTGCAGTGGTTGAGACCAGTGAACATCTTCTACAAAATCACTGCCTTAATTATAGGGCCCCCTGAGAATTCCTCCACTGAGGCCTATTTGACTTGATAGCATATGTCCAGATTGACAGAAGACAGATTTGCTTTTTCCTCCCACTTATTTTTTTTGTAATTCGAAAATCTATAATTAGACTTTAAATCCCAGCGTACAAGATGTGTGCAAGATAATATTAAGGGTTACATCTCAAGGTTTGTAGGGTACCTGACTTCCCCAGGGGTGTTAGATGTCCATTAGGTACTGTTAAGTGCTCTTGGGTACCTGGGTTTTAGGCATCTAATGTGGTACACATCCACAGCAAAGATGAAGAGAACTGCATTTGATTAACCTTTGGGATTCCTGTAGTTTAAGGAAAGAAAGTGGGCTCATGAGACCTCAGCTGGTGTCTTTGACAGGAGCTCCCAAACTCCGTGACTGTGCCAATAAATAGTGATAGTAAAATGCCTGAGAAGAAGAAGAATAATTATTCTTCAGGATGATAGGAACATATGATGGAATTCCCCATCCTCTGATAAACATACCTACAAACAAGTGATCAAATTGAAATACTTTTGGTTCATAAGCAGCTAATCTGCAAAGAAATCTCTCCCTTGTTTCTTCCATTTCCTTCACAACATTATTTTCATTTCTGTCTATATTTGTTTGCTTGTTAGTTTGTGGCTTCCCCCAAAGGATATAACTGCAGATGGATGAATTATTTTATTTTATTAAATATTATTCTTGGCTTTTTGGAGATTTGGTGTCTTTTTGCTCTGCTTTAGTGATTATTCCTCCTGGTGTTATTTCAGTTTTCAATTACAACTCTGTGTGTATGTGTCTGGTACACTACCATTTTGTAAATGGATATATGCACTTATTGTTAATTGATTCCCCAAATAAACCCAAATGCTTGCCTTGAAATAATGCACTATATATCTTGCATGCCACTGAGCTGCATGTATTCCAGTTTGGCATCTACTGCTGCTCTGCAGGTGAGCATCTTTCTCTCCCTCCCGTTTCCCCTGGAGTCAACAGTGATGCTCATGTCAATTTTTTGTGAGGACCTCATAGCACTGGCTGATGTCTCTGAATACAGGTGGACAAAGCTGCACTTCTAAGCATGGATTTAGCCTTCTAGATGAATTATTGCTTTTTTTTAAACAAACAAGCAAACAACACTGAACTCTCAGCAGCTCCCCCAGGCTTCATTGAATGTTTTCTTCCCTAAAGTGAGGTCATTATGAAGGATTTTTTTCAAAAGCAGTCTTTGTTGTCCTATACCTGCTCCCATTGTGACTAATGTCTACTCGAGAGTTATCTCAAAAGTGAGAATTAATCCACAACTGGTGCTTTAGTAGCCAGTTTTTGCAGTCCTATGTTTTTTCAGGCATTAGCTAAAAAACAGCTGAAGTCCATGATGGTGCGACTATTTACTTCAGCATGTTTCAGCAGGTCATCTAGTTCCCCTTTATGCCAAAGAAGATAGATAATCCCTTTTCAACTCTGATTCATCCCACATGTTACAGACATCTATCTTAGGAGAAGATGAACCATTTCCTGCAGGTCCTTCTTTCTCTCTCTGTCTCTCTCTCCATTTAGGAAACCTAGAAAAAAGCTTAAACAAGACTGTAAGTTGCAGATAGCTAAAATGAGGGAGATGAATCCCACTGTGCACCAAGAATCAATGACTGCTAATTCCCTGAATTCTAACTTTCAAATGTTGTCAGCATTTCTGGTTTGAAAGTAAATCTCTTTTTGTTTGAGATTGTCTACTGGTACATAATTACTGCCATTTTTAACACAGACCTGAACAGAACATTAAACTGGTCTGCTGCGCTGGTAGCCACATGAACATCTGTGATGGGTTCAATTGCTCAGTCACAGGGATGATTTAGACACTGAGGAGTTTCATGTCTGGTCTCCAGATACCAAAATGAGTCAAGACTCCCATAAAGCTCCCAAACTGGGCAGTTTTACTCCTTGGGGATTTGCCTTCTGATTGCCATTTGGTAAAATACATTTGTGTTTTCTGTTCACAGATTCCAACACAAAGGTCATCTTGCTAGAAAAACTCCCCCACACTATTTTGCTGATGGGAAGAGCAGTGTGAAACAGAGCAAACCATCTAAGGTGTAAGAGTTCAGGGCTCATCCACAATGAAGAAACCTGAGCTACTTCTTACCATGGGGTACATCTCACCTGCACATCTCCTGCCATCATGCAAAGCAGCAGCTGAGGTCCTGGAAGCATAGTTGTGTCATGGCCTGGGCTGAACAGTCTGCTAATTAGTCTGGCCTTCCAGTGAGATTAATTATCATTGAGCTGATACAGCACAAATGCTTTTGGTTGCACTACTATGTTAGTTGGGACCTCTGTGTGGTTGTGTGCAGTCAAGGCTAGAGTCAGCAAGGAAAGGTTCTGATGGTGATTTGACAGCAGTCCCACAAGTGAATGTATGTATGAAAAGCATGTGTAGCAGCTTGCTGAATAGAAATTTCTCTCTGTGAAGCTCTTCCTGGTTTAGCAAGTGTGTTTTTACTGTATGGGGTATAATAACTTCCCCTAAGGATTTAAAAGCTGGTAGTCCTTCATACCAAAGAACAGGACAGTGTCCAAAGGTCATTGAGCATTAATACAGTCAAACAGTATCTTTAAGATACCTCAGTACTACCTGTCTACATGCTGTCAAAGTAGTCATCTTGTCACTGTCTGGCTGAGCAAGAGAATATTTTAGGATTGGAGACACATAAACAGTATAAAGTCCAGGATCCTACAAGAAGCTGACCAAAAAAGTCATTTTTCTTACTCCAGCACTAGTCATTCCTCAGCCACAAAATGCAATCCAGAAATGTTAAGCAATTGGTGTGGCTCAATGTGCCCAAGTTACCTGATGTGATCATCTGATCTGTGCCTTCTGCATGATGTTTTCTCTACAGGAGGGACAGAAGCATGAAGAAAGCTGCATCAGAAAATCCAAGCTATTTATTTACTCTCCAATCCTGCCTCCAAAATAAAGTTAGAAGAAACAAACCCTGAAAGTTGCAGTTAGTTTAACACCGTCCAACATTAGAAACCTCGTCCTAGCCCCTGTGCATGTATGTTAATTACACTAATCATATAATACGGGAAGATTAACCCAATTTTGATCTTTAAGGTCCCTTCCAACCTTAACCATTCTATGATTCTGTGATTCTAATTTGAACTTTGCTTTTCCCTA
>NW_009954546.1:947038-955314 GCF_000747805.2 Chaetura pelagica
AAATCCTCTTTGCTTTTATACATGTTTGCTTTATACATGTTTGAAATACAAGGACAACTAGAAAACACATGTAACTACAAAACCTTACTGGGGAAATTTTTTTTCAGGAAGGTGCTTATCTGCTTGCCTGATTTGAGTTCACCCTTTTAGCCCTGCAAGTGGCTGCATCTAAGCATTTTGTAGTGACACTGGGGTTTCCTGACCATATCCAATCAATCAGATTCAGGCAGTCATGCTGTTCTCTTCTTGCTCCTGTCTCTTATGAACCAGGTCTGACATAGCAAAATAGACCCTGTTTTAAAACTAGCCCATGTTGCACAAGTGCCAGTGGGAGGATGCACAATTGTCTGCAGAGGCTGGCAGCTAATCTTCAGAGGAGAGCTTAAAAAAAAACAACAAGGATTTATTTTTAACATCCACATCTGCCTCCAAAATAGGTAACCTGGTGTAAAAACACAGGGATGTAGAGCTCTATCTGGTTTTTGTTGACAGACATAAGAATTTGCTACGTGCCAGTTTCAGGAGTGTATTTATAGGCAGACTCTGTGCACTCTTTTCCTTTTGAATACTAGTAAAGGTCACATTGGTCTTGGCTACTCATTTATTTCCTTTCTCTTATTGAATTCCTAACAATAACAGGCATTCATCCAAAGCTCTGGGCTCCTCTACATTGCATTAAAATTCACAATGTCATTTGCTTTCAGTAAATATATTCAAATGGACTGCCTTCAAAACCATAAATGACTCACCATCCAATCAATCATAATTGCAGTACCCTGAATTTCTCCTCTACATGTTGTCCTCTAATACCCAGAAGGAACACATGATGTAACTCTTACCAAAAACTGTTTGGGAAAAATAAATTACATGTGATCATCTTTATTCTCCAAGGAAAACTTGGTAAGTTAAATACAGGTTCAGTTTTGGCTAGAAAGTGAGAAAGATACATGTAAATTCTATGTTACCACTCAGAGCTCTGAGAGTTACCACACTTAAAACTTACTTCTTTAAAAGGATTTTCAGTTTCACAATGGAACACGTGCTTGTCTCTTATTAATTTCCCATAAAACTCTTCCACAATATTAAACACACACATTCACATACTAAAACTCTTCTTGTTGAATCATTACATGCCCAAAGCTTCAACCAGACAGAAATGAGTAAGGTATCCTCTTAGAGGAGATGAAGAATTATGCCAAGGAAGGAAAGTAAAATAAATGGCTAACTAGAAGCTATCCAAAATATTTTTAAAATTGTAATCTAATTTTCCTCACAATACTGTGTAGTTAGAAAAAAAATGTAAAAGAATTGGGAATCTGATTAGTTCTGATAGGTAACAGTGAAACTACTGCCTTCCCTGGTAAGGTCAGGTGTAGGTTTATCACTAAGTCACAGATTTGAGAAGTAGAAGAGATCTATTTGGAAACCCTGCTTCTCATTATAAGTGTAGAGCTGTTCTTCCAATATACTTTCTGAGGCTCTGTCTGTTCAAGCATTTAATGTCTCAAAACAGTGAGGTTCCAGTCACTTCCCTTGAGAGATGACTTTATTACCTAATACATCTCAGTGTGAGGGACAGAGTTCCAAACTAAATTTTACTTTTCATGTTACTGGAGAGTTACTCTGTCTCGGGAACTACTGCCTTAAACCCCTTGCCCTTTATCCTGTGATAAATTTGCCCTGTGCTCATGCACCTTTGAACCAAGTGTTTGGCTCTTGCTTTACTGACTTTGCTATTTGAATCCTCAAGGCTGATTTCAGTGACTATCAACTTTGTTTAACCTACTGATGCTTGATAGGAATGTTCAATGCAATGATTAAATTCCCGATACTCAACACTGCTCTCCTACAACAAAGCTTACAAGAAATCAGCAATATTGTTAGAGATGAAGAAATATAAGGATATTGTATCTGTAGATTCCAGCTGTAGATATTCCTGAGGATAAAATAAACAAGTGCAATACATATCAGCTTTCCTCTCTGACTTATTCATGCACTGCTTGTCTTCTTTGGGTCCAATCCAAAGACCTCTGAACTAAATGGAAAACTTTCACTGACTTCAATAAGCTTTGGTTCAATCCCTTAAGGGCAGCAATCGTGTCTTCCCAAAGTGTGTGGCCATGATTCAGTGAGACACTAAAAACACACAATAGCCTTTCATTATGGGAGTTATATCAAGGCCCTCAGTGAGATTTTTCAACACTGAACAAGAATATGCTTAACCACCCTGCTGATTATTCATATTTAAACACAATGTGGACCCTATGGAATGCCAGATGTCATATTTTTAATACTACAGATTTTACCTATATCAGATATATTGAAGTTAAATTTTATGTGACAATAATTCAAAACACAAAGCACATTACTCTGCTGGCATAACCTTGTGTATTTACACTGCTCAAAAAATTGTTCCTTGACTTTATAACAACTTGCTAATACAAGGTTCTTTTACTAACCTGTCTCAGAACACCATATGAAAGCACAATCAAATACAAGCTTCATAACCTATGATATATGTGGAGTAAATCCAGTGAAAACATTTTTAATAGAACAATTCTGTGTTTAAGATGAAAGCTCATTGAAATTGGAATATTTTGGAGAAAAGTGACAATTTCAATGACATTTATAGGGCAAAATATCTCAGTAAATAGATTTGATTTTCTTATTTGTGCCACTAATGTATAAATTATTTGTTTTGACAAAACAAAAAATGCATTTTTGAATTTACCATATTGTTTTGTTTTGATTTATAACAACTACTGCTTTCATAATGTAGTTTAATATAGTGTATTATATTCAATATTTCACCACTTTTTTCAACATTATAACAGTCATTTCTAATTTTCCAAATTAGCTCATCAATATTTCTCCAAAAGGATTTAAAACATTTCTGCAAGCTAAAATTTCCTCTTTAAAAGTTTCAAATTTTTACTCCAGTTCAACCTGGAAATGTTATTTTAGCATGTTGACAGCACTTTTCACAAATATTAAAATTTCAGGAAACTTGTACTACCAATTCAATTATATGTCTTTGCTTGGTGAATCAGCCGCAGATGAAGTCAGCTGCATGTTTGCATACATTAGGTCCAGATTCTTAGCTATGTCCAGTTGCAATTTGACCCACTGCCTTCCTTTGCCAAGCGTATCCTCATGGCAGACTGAAATTACAATTTCAATCATGAGTTGAACTTTTATGAAAGGCAGATCACAGTATCACAGAATTGTCGTGGTTGGAAAAGACCTCTAAGACCACCACATCCAACTTCCAACTTACATGACCCCTTAAAAAAAACCCTACCAAAAAACCAACCCGCTAGAGCATGTCATGAAGTTCCTCATCTACGTGTTTTTTAAATACCTTCAGGAATGGTGACCCCACTTCCTTCCTGATTGGCCTGTTCCAGTGTTTGACCACTCTTTCAGTAAAGAAATTATTTCTAATATCTAGCCTAAACCTCCCCTGGCTTAATACTTCAAGCCATTTCCTCTGCCCCTATCATTATTTCCTTGAGAGAAGAGGTCAACACCCACCTCCCTACCACCTCCTTTCAGGGAGTTGTAGAGAGCTGAGGTCTCCCCTCTGCCTCCTCCATACTAAGCAATCTTTATTTCCTCAACTTTTCCTCCTAAGACTTCTTCTCCAGCCTCTTCACCAGCTTGGTTACCCTTCTCTGAACTCACTCAAGCAACTCAAAGTCTTTCTTGCAGTGAGAACAATTTTAGAAAATGGGGCCAAGTCAGCAAGATTACATTTTTTACATTGATATGAATGATCATCATAAGCTACAGACAAAGGAGAATTCAGCTACTTGGAGCTCCTGGCTGGGTACCAGCTGCTGCTCACCCTCTATCACTTGCTTGTCCGAAAACCTGGTGGTTGAAGCACCAGACTCATTAGAAGTCCTACTGTGGGATTCCACACAGTAGTGCATGGTAGTGAGCCACACATGGCTACGTTTTGTTTATGACAGATGGCTCTTCCCAAAAATATGATGTGCGATACTGTGCTGACTTGGACAGTTCTGCATAAACTGTGGAGGATTGACAGGGTGTAATATACTTTTTCTGTTTACTTAAAGTCTAGAAGAGAATGGGCCAAACCCAGCAAAGAACAGCCTGTTTCAAAGATATTACGGCTGGAAAATGTTGTTTCTCACAGAGATCATCTCTCTATAATAAGCTTCATGGTGATCCTGTATGGTGGAGGATAAACTATGCAGATCGGGAAAAGTGTCAGTCACGTGATTTTCATTTATGTGTTATCATGGAAATGTCTGTGAGAGAAAAAGGGAACTTCTGCTCATCTCCACAGCTGAGCAGAAAGCCAGCCTAGCTAGAAACAAGCTACCTCATGTCACAGAAGATGCTCATGGAAGTTATGTCAAATTCAAACCTTAGAAGCATCATCAGAGAGGCTGAGTTGATGCACAATTTGCAAAAGTCAGCTGGGAATTGGACCAAACAAAACAGACGTGCAGTCTTGCTTGAATGACAGCTTGGAAGAGCCATGTTGCATTTCCCAGCAAGTTGGGAAGCTGTAGCTCACACATGGGATTTGATCTTTGTGGTTTTTTGTTTTGGTTGGTTTTTTTTTTCTAAACTTTGTTGAATATTTAGTAAATGGAGAATGCATGTGCAATATGAGGTTAACCAAAACTCTTCTGCTAAAGCCTGAGGATTATAACTCATCATGAGATATTAGGGATATGCTTATGGTCCTCAATCAGTATAAATCAGTATAGGTCTGGTGAGGTTAATGTGGCTGAACTGATTTGTGTCAGCCGAAGATCAGGTTCTGTTTTAAACTTTTTACTGAAAAAGGAGAAATGAATTGTTTAACCCCAGATTTTTCCAGATGGTCTGGACTGGAACTTGCTACTGAAATGGGATCTCTCATCCCCTTTGGCTTTTCAGATTACATAGCAGACAGACAGGCAGAGGACAGAGGGCATTTTGGTTGTGGCTTCTATTTTTGTCACTTCCTCTGAACTGTGTAAACCTCCCATGACTAAAATGTCTTTCTTTGGCACAGGAGAATCACATCTAGTGGGATGATACAACTAGAGTTGCGTGGGAAGCATGTTTTCCTCGACTAAAAAACTGATATTAGAAAAAAATACCATTACATTCCAAATTGAGGTCTTTGGAAAAGTTCGTGGGAAATAGGAGAGACCTACTCTCAAAACAGCTGGTTACCTCGCTCTTAGGTTAAAATGTGTGGCTTCAAAGCATTTCAAAGCCCATAGTTTTAGGTGCTTGGGAGGAATCTTCTGTAGCTGTCACATTGATAGGAAACTACTTTCAAGAAAAAAAATTTAAACCATATGTTCTTCTCTGAACAATTTTGTGTCTATGAAAGTAACATTTGTTGACAACAAAACATTTTGTTCCAAAAATTTTTCTGATTATAAGAATTCACTAAATAAAGTTTGCTTAACCTTTTTGGAGACCTGGACTGAGAAGTCATGACTTGAAAACAGCTGAAGTCTGCCTGCTTAAAGACCATGATGTCTTTCCCTCAGCAACTAGTTCAGCTGAGTTCTGTACTTTTGGAAAAGCACTTCCAAATTTCCTCTCTGGTGTCACCAGGTTTTTCTTTTGGACTGTGTAAACCCATGATTATATGGTGATATTGATGTAATGTGACATCACACGTCAGTCTCTAACAACTTCTTTAGTAGTGGTGAGGGAAAAAAACCTAGGAGATTCCATCCTTAAACAGAAGTAGAATTAAGGAAAAGAAGGAAATCTGATCATCAGGACTCAAGTCTGCCTGCAGATAACTGTCAGCTCTTAGTGGAAGTTTCAGCTAGTGCTGTTGTGCACAAAATGCTAGACAATCTGTCAGTCCATTCAGTAAATTTCTATATTTAGCAATATTTCAGGATCCTTGACTATTTGAAACAAGGTCCCCCAGAATCAACCTTGTGTATGAGGACACACAGATCAAATTTTTTATCTGGTTATCACATACTCCTGGTCATTTTCTCAGCTGGGGCTCAGAGTCCTGTTGGCCTTTTTGTGCCCTTCTCAGAAGTGATTACATGTTGATCAGAATGGCAGGCGTGGGCATGATGGTCTTGCCAAGACTGTTTGTCTCTTCTGCTACAGTTTCTCCTCAAACAGGGAATGTGTCCCCTGACTTGGAACTTCAAGGTTTTGCTAAAGGTTTTACACAGTCAAGAAAATACACATTTCTTTCTCTGTATTGAAATGCAATCTAGTTGGAAAACTATTAGGAGAAAAAAAGAGCACTCCCAGTTGCATAAAAATACCTCACTTCTTAGCCTTTCTAAGAGAATGGTTAAATTGGTACAAGGTTTAATAAAATACCAGGGAAGATTTTGAATCTTATACACCATTGTTGAACCACAGATGAACATCTCTGAACACTAGATGGTCAGAGGAGTGCTGAACCCAGAGCAAGAAGAATGGCTTTTGTAAAATGAGTGCTGACTGTTGGCCTCTTCTTCCTAGTGACTAGTGATAGGACAAGAGGAACTGGGGTCAAGTTGCATCAGGGGAAGTTCAGATTGGATATTAAGAAAATTTTCTTCACAGAAAGAGTGGTGGGGCCCTGCAACAGGCTGCCCAGAGAGGTTGTGGGGATACTGTCTCTGGATGTGTTAAAAAAATGGGTGAATGTGGTGTTTTACGATTTTAGGGTGGACAGTTGGATCTGATGATCCTGAAGGTCTTTTTCAACCTAGATGATTTTATGATTCTGTGAAATGTCAGCTGGTAGTAGTGTGATGTAGTGGATTGAGAGCACTGAAAAAAAGGTAACAGCCCACTGAGCTGGAGTAGAAAAGATTCAATTGGGCAACTTGTTTCAGTGTCTCACCACCCTCACACTAAGAATTTCCTCCTAATGTCTAACATAAATCTCCCTTCTACCAGTTTTAATCCATTATCCCTGGCCTTTTAGCTACATGCCCTTGTGAAAAGTTCCTCCCCAGCTTTCCTGTAGACCTCCTTCAGATACTGAAAAGCCAGTATGAGGTCTTCCCAGAGCTTTCTCTTCTCCAGGCTGAGCAATCCTAAGTCTCTCAAAGCCTTTGACACTATTTCTCACAGCATTGTCTTGGAAAAACTGCCTGCTCATGGCCTGGATAGGTGTGCTCTTTGCTGGGTAAAAAATTGGCTGGCTGGCTGGGCCCAGAGAGCTGTGGTGAATGGAGTTCAATCAAGGTGGCAGCCAGTTACAAGTGGTGTTCCCCAGGTCTCAGTGTTTGAGCCAGTTCTGTTTAATATAATTATCAAAGGTCTGGATGAGGGGATTGAGTGTACCCCCAGTAAGTTTGCATAAGACACCAAACTGGGTTGTCTTATTCATCTGCCTGATAGTAGGAAGGCTCTGCAGAGGAAACTGGACAGGCTGGATTCATTGATCTATGGAGACAATTGTGTGAGATTCAACAAGGCCAAGTGCTGGGTCCTGCCCTCGGGTCACAACAACTCCAGGAAACACTCCAGGCTTGGGGAACCATGGCTGGAAAGTGCCCAGAGGAAAAGGACCTGGGGTTGTTTGTTGAGAGCAGCTGAATATGAGCCAGTGAGTGCCCAGGTAGCCCAGAAGGCACCAGCATCCTGGCTTGTGTCAGCACTGGTGTGGCCAGCAGGAGTAGGGAGGGGATCATGCTCCTGTACTCAGCATTGGTGATGCCTGATCTTGAATCCTGGGGTCAATTCTGGGCCCCTCAGGACAAGAAGGAGATGGAGGGGCTGGAGTGTGTCCAGAGAAGGGCAGGGGAGCTGGGGCAGGGTCTGGAGCACAAGTGTGAGGAGGAGCAGCTGAGGGAGCTGGGGGTGTCCAGGCTGGAGCAAAGGAGGCTGAGGGGAGACCTGCTGGCTCTGCAGCTGCCTGAGAGGAGGTTGGAGCCAGGGGGGGCGGGCTCTGCTCCCCAGGAACAAGGGATAGGACAAGAGGAAATGGGCTGCAGTGGTGCCAGGGGAGGCTGAGATTAGACATGAGGAAAAATTTATTCCCCAAAAGGGTTATCAGGTACTGGAAAAGACTAGTATCCCTGGAGGTATTTAAGAAATGTGTAAATGTGGTGCTTGGGGCCATGTTTTAGTGGTGGTTTAGGCAGTGCTGGGTTAATGGTTTGACTTGATCTTAAAAATATTTTCCAACCAAAATTATTCTGTGATTCTATGACTCTGTGATTCTATGATCATGAGCAGTCCTTGCAAGTAGACTTCTCACTGTTCCCTCAAGAAACAGCGGTCATTGGGTACCTTGGCATATGGAAGAGCTGGTATGAGTTAGT
>NW_009954546.1:955350-958380 GCF_000747805.2 Chaetura pelagica
TGCTGAGTTGATACTTAGCTAATTGAAGACCTCTGATTGGAAAAGCCATTTGAGCATCTCTAGGTATGAAACTAGGATGATAATTTTTAATTGATTTCCTAAAAGTGCTTCACTGTAAACAACTATATCACGACAATACCTAAGTTGGTGTTTAGCCCTTGTAGGCACAAACTCTTAATTGTGATCACCCAAACTTATTTTTCTATAGTCATTCAAATAGATGGCAATGAAATCTCATCTTTATCTACACATCATAAAAATTTCAGAAAGGATTAATTTATGAGGAAATGACATTCTGATTGAGCACACTAAAAAGGAAATACAGCAGTTTGAGCTGTGACTTTTAGGAGTGTTAAATGTGTATGATTTTCAGATAAAATCAAGAGGAGCAGAAAGGTGTTGTTTAGCCACGATTTCACACCTTCATCTCTTGTGAATGCTCACTTTGCTGGTATAGTCTAAACTGGTCTTGAAAGATAGCTGCTGCTCTATGATGGCTTTTTGGAGCAGAAAGCAACATGTCTTTCAGTCTTCACTCTGCGCTGGTCGGAGGAACTAGACCCACCTTCAAGTTGTAATGGCCTGAGAACACACTGCAAGTGACAGCTGCTGCCATAAATGCCTGTGTGAGTGCCCTTTTGCTGATCCTTGAGATGTTTTCTCACATACAGCACAGTCGCAGTACTGTAAGCTGAGTAAGCTGCCCCATCTTGGTTGAGACAAAGGTGATCATCTGCTTTTACAAGACACCCCAGTACCAAAGGCATAGGTAGCTCTATACCTCCCCACTCCTTTTATGGAAATAGTAAATATAGACACTTGTAAGGCAGCATTTAGCTGACCTGCTTCAGATGCTTACTTCAGAAAAGATAAATCATGTCCCAGAAGGGCTATTTCTTTCCAACATATTTTTGGGGAATTAGGAGAACTAGCTCAGATGTAGGTGTTTATATTGTTGATGTCTAAAGTTAGGAGGATCAGTCCAACTCAATGGATTTTAAGATATGACTGTGAGATGTGAATCTGAGCCCACACTGCCTTTGGCCACATAATTGTTAGATAAAAATAAAAACATGCATGTGCAGTGATTAAAGGCAATGCGGACAAAGAGACTCGGCCTCAGCTCAGCTATTCTCATGGCTATACAACCTGTGGGATCAGATTACTTTTTCCAGGCAGCTTAAAATATAGGCAGGAACCTTGAAGGTTTCATTATCAAATAAGTAAAACCATTGACATCTCAAGATATTCCTGGGAAGGGCTATCATTGTTGGCCACCAGAATGCTAATCCACAAAATATGGTGAATAACTGGCTTGACATACTATTGCTATGTTTTATTAACTTGTCATGGATCTTTATTAGTTTAACAGTAACAATTGGAGACAAATGAACATTCTGTAGTCAAAGCCGGAATTTGCCCTACAGCTTCTGCAATGTCCATGTCTTTAAGCACTGTAATAAGAAGACTCTGAAAAACAGCCCCATTATATTTGTAGGAAGTATGGGTTTACTTTTCCCAGAAAGTTATTCACCTGGGATTAACTCAGAGAGAAGCAGGACACATTAATATGTACATGAATAGTGGCCATTTGCATATTATAGATGCTGTTGCATACACAAATCCAGTAAAAAAGATAAACAAAGAGAAAGAGCGCACCCAGTTGTCAAGAAGGCATCCCAAAGGATGAAGGACGACAGCTGTAAATGAGTTCTAGGCCTTTATTTTCCCTGAGCTGGCATATGACATAGATTTGTCTTTATCTTCATTTCCCCCTACAAATGTCTTCTTTTCTCTTTAGGCATGAATTATTATGTTCTATTGCAATCAGATGTCACGACCTCCAAAAATATCTCTGAAGAAAGTTAGTTGTTCATAATAAAAGGGAGTCATAGAAGGAGTTAGTGGTATGATTGTAGAGTCTTGAACCTGAAAAGGGAATACTGAGTGATACGACGTTTCTCTGCCGCTGAAGTGTCTTTTCACCAGTGTAATAATGTCAGCTGATCTCAGTCAAGGACTGGGGAAGTGCATGCTCCAGTTACCCCAGAAGGTCTCTTTCTAGGGATGTTTAGTAAGGACTGTGATACATTAGCCTCATTCATGCCTTACTTGAACACTCCTGCCCCTCCACTCACTTTGTTTAGTTAGTGGTGAGAAGCCTGCCCTGAAAGGCTGAAAGTTTTGTGCTTCTCTCCCTTCTGTCACTTAGAATGGATCTGAAATAAGATGTCTGCAAGTAAATGCCTGTGGATCCCTGGTGAAAGAAGATCACTGCACTCAGACCACTCCTAAGCAGGCTGCTGGGAGAGAGGGGGCTAGGAACAGATGTTGATGCTGTTTTGTGTGTTTGGCTTTTTGTTCTCTGGGCTTCTGGTGGAACTGTCTGAAAACAGAGTCTGGCTGAAACAGCATCTTTTGGGGATTTATCTGTTTTGTTGAGATAAAGTGAGCAGCTTTATTTTGTTTAGAGCTCCGCTAGTTTTATTTTGTGTTTCTGCTTTTCCAGCCAATCTGAAGAATTAATTCCTTGTCCAGCCCAAGTTATAGCCACAGAATGAAGGAAAGGAAGATAAATGAAAAGGACAATAAAAAAAAGAAAGGTTTGTACTCCTAGAGGGGAATTTTCTATGGACAGTCTTATGACAGGTTTATGTTGACAGGGACAACTCCCTTTTGTGAGCAGTCCCAGACCTGAAACAAGGTTCAGTTCAGACAAGTACAGGCTTTAATGTCCATGTCTTTAAGCACTGTAATAAGAAGACTCTGAAAAACAGCCCCATTATATTTGTAGGAAGTATGGGTTTACTTTTCCCAGAAAGTTATTCACCTGGGATTAACTCAGAGAGAAGCAGGACACATTAATATGTACATGAATAGTGGCCATTTGCATATTATAGATGCTGTTGCATACACAAATCCAGTAAAAAAGATAAACAAAGAGAAAGAGCGCACCCAGTTGTCAAGAAGGCATCCCAAAGGATGAAGGACGACAGCTGTAAATGAGTTCTAGGCCTTTATTTTCCCTGA
>NW_009954546.1:958614-962494 GCF_000747805.2 Chaetura pelagica
TCCCTACAAATGTCTTCTTTTCTCTTTAGGCATGAATTATTATGTTCTATTGCAATCAGATGTCACGACCTCCAAAAATATCTCTGAAGAAAGTTAGTTGTTCATAATAAAAGGGAGTCATAGAAGGAGTTAGTGGTATGATTGTAGAGTCTTGAACCTGAAAAGGGAATACTGAGTGATACGACGTTTCTCTGCCGCTGAAGTGTCTTTTCACCAGTGTAATAATGTCAGCTGATCTCAGTCAAGGACTGGGGAAGTGCATGCTCCAGTTACCCCAGAAGGTCTCTTTCTAGGGATGTTTAGTAAGGACTGTGATACATTAGCCTCATTCATGCCTTACTTGAACACTCCTGCCCCTCCACTCACTTTGTTTAGTTAGTGGTGAGAAGCCTGCCCTGAAAGGCTGAAAGTTTTGTGCTTCTCTCCCTTCTGTCACTTAGAATGGATCTGAAATAAGATGTCTGCAAGTAAATGCCTGTGGATCCCTGGTGAAAGAAGATCACTGCACTCAGACCACTCCTAAGCAGGCTGCTGGGAGAGAGGGGGCTAGGAACAGATGTTGATGCTGTTTTGTGTGTTTGGCTTTTTGTTCTCTGGGCTTCTGGTGGAACTGTCTGAAAACAGAGTCTGGCTGAAACAGCATCTTTTGGGGATTTATCTGTTTTGTTGAGATAAAGTGAGCAGCTTTATTTTGTTTAGAGCTCCGCTAGTTTTATTTTGTGTTTCTGCTTTTCCAGCCAATCTGAAGAATTAATTCCTTGTCCAGCCCAAGTTATAGCCACAGAATGAAGGAAAGGAAGATAAATGAAAAGGACAATAAAAAAAAGAAAGGTTTGTACTCCTAGAGGGGAATTTTCTATGGACAGTCTTATGACAGGTTTATGTTGACAGGGACAACTCCCTTTTGTGAGCAGTCCCAGACCTGAAACAAGGTTCAGTTCAGACAAGTACAGGCTTTAAGAGTACAGGAGCTTGCTTGAGTCTGGGGACCATCCAGTCACATCAGGCCATAGCTGAACTTGAGACACTCAACCTATTTTAAATGCATCTGAAATTCCAGCTAAAATGAGGACACTGAATTAGGGCCTTAGCTGGGGTCTTGACTGTCCTGTCTCAGGTGGTAATAGTGCTCTTCTTCTGCATGTGCTCAAGGGCAAAATATCCCTTCTGATCTCCCTTTGTGTTCTGGTTGCAGAGGGGGAACATTAATCTGAAATAATGATGATGTCTCAAGCATTCCTATCAGCTGAGTTTTTCCCTAAAATCTGTGGGGATAGTTTCTAAGGAAAAACGAAATAATATTTCAGTGAGGACCAGCCATTTAAAGCTCACTCTTTCAAGGTGTTTTTAAGTGTTTGTTTCCCAGAGAAAAAGATCCCAAGTAAATTTTAACCAAACCTCACTTGAGTGCTGTCTTTTTGAATACAACATATAAGTAAGACAGTTGAAATCAGATACTTGACCCTTGAAACAGTCTTCATCTGACACTGCCTTCATTTGATGGTTGTTTGGCCTGTTGGAGAGAACAGAGTTACCCAACTTGTTAAGAGCTTGATTAAGAACAACCAGCTTTAATGCATGGCCAAGCTGCCATGTAACATAGCAATCATTCCATGCCTCTGTACTTACCACATGACCCTAGCAATAAAAACACTGTTAACTGCTGGAGGCATCTAAGAAAGAAGTAACCTTGAAATGCAGGAGCTGAGATGGTGGCATGGGATTTTACTGCCATTTGCTAATGAGTCTCCCCCAAGATAGCTGCCATCAGCACTAATGATTGGAATTGTGGCAAGGCTTAAAAAATTCCCAGGAGACTGGTTTGAAGCCAACCAAGAAAAAAATGTGTGTGGGCAGCAGAGGCTGGGGTCTGGAATGGGCTGTGCTTCACAATCCTTTGAGCAGGATGGATCATGGAGCCAGGATTCACTCCTAATAATGGTAACTAAGCTTGGTAAAACACCTAACATCTTTTTCCTCTTCCATGCTATTCATGCTTTGAGAACAACAAGAACCAAGTTTATTGTCCTAGCTTCAATGGTCTGCCTTGTACTGAGAACCAGAATAAACCCATTAACACTCGATACAGTTTGAATAAAACACATACTAATCTAGCTGCACTTTGCACAGACACCTATAAACTCCTCTGGCAATGCAAGAAAATGCCTCTAATAACTCTGAAAACTTAGCAATCTTGGCTTTCTGCTCTTCTGAGAGATATCAGTGGCATACATGTAGGCATGGGTTCAATAGATGGAAGAGATCCAGCCATCAGTCATCAGTGCCAGCATCTGCCATCTACCTATTCACAAAGTTTATCCAGGCTTAGCCAGGGAGGTCTGCTGGGTACATCCCACTACATGGCGGAGCTGTTAGAGCACTCTTATACCTTATCCCCTTGTCTCCAGGAAAATAACTTTCAAGACTAAAATACTGGAACAGTGGTTGAAACCCTTGATATGCTACAGAAACAGTAGTTTCCTTGTCAGTTCTCATGCATTATTGAGAATTAAGCCCTTTATGCTTTCCTTTGTTTGTTAAACACAGGATGGACTATTATATTCTTCTCTGGAGACACTTTCATTTAGAATTACAGATTGTGGAGAGATACTGTACTACAAACCAACTGTGAAAGCTTATTGTCCCTATCTCCCAGTAATAAATGAATTCCATAAATTGCAATTAATGATGCAATTGGGAAGCCTAGTTAAATGAGTGGCAGTTCTCCAAATATGTTGGCTTTTACTTTAAGAAAGGGCAGAGGTTTTCTATATTTTGGCAGTACTTGTATGCCTCCTTGTGCCAAGAAAGGCCCTCTGAAGCTAGAGAGACATTGCCTACAAACAAAGCTGTAATGGTTTAGCGTAGCAAACTGTCATATATTTTGAAAGAGCTCTGCTCAATACCCATTAAATCAGGGCTGAGAGACAGGGGTCGTGTTAGCAATCAACAGCTGAGAAAGACCTAAATTGTGCCTGTACTTGGGGCAGATTTAAATTTGAAATCATGCCGCTAACTTGATATATGCTGTTTATCTTTGCAGGGTTCAAAGTTGGGTTGGTGTAAGAAACAAGAGCAACTCTCTGTTCCACGGCTGAGAAGAAGTTTATTGTGGGAAAAGGATTTCAGGACAGGCTGCCTTTCAATCTTCATTTAACATTGCCTGATGCTGATCATGTTGTCCTGATTATGTGACAGTGAAAATCCTGCATGACTTCCCAAATCCTTATTACATTGGCACTGTCTCAGTTCTGTAGCAATCCTGGTCCAGAAAAAAAAAAACCCATCAACAACAAAATTTTCAAAACAGCAAAGAGATGTCACCAGTTCAAGCAAGTCTGACTGAGTTTGCTGGTAGTCAGGAATGGTAGCTCTGTGCTGCACTTTCAGGCATTCATTTCAATAAATACCAACAGATGTGCACTGGAAAGTCAAAAGTTGATAAAGAGAGGACAGATGCATTACACTAGAATATCTAATAACTATGCAAAATTTGCTTATTTTTAATGGTGATGTTGGGAGATGGCAGTTTCAGAGTCCAGACAGAAGAATCTGGCGATAAAAGTATAGGAAATATCATGTAAAGAGTTTTGACTTCACATGAAAAGCTGCGTCTATTTTCCCAGCCAAGCTATTTCTGAAAAATACAAGCAGGGACAGATGGTGTAAGGAAAGAAGAGCTTGTTTAGAAAAATAAGTGAAATCCTCTAATGCACAAGTTTGTGTGTGCGTTATTAGTGACGAAAAAAACTTTCACCCACAAGGGTCTAAATTCATTTACCAAAAAATGAAGAAATCCAAGCAAATCCTTATGTATCCAATGCAGACCCCTTATTTCTCTCTCTCTCTCTTTTTTTTTTTTTTTTTTTTTTTTTTTTTT